>NC_054708.1:43395420-43665420 GCF_016097555.1 Gigantopelta aegis | reverse complement strand
TCATGGTATGTGCTGTCCTGTTTGTGGGAAAGTGCATATAAAAAATCTCGCTACTAATGGAAAATGTAGCGGCTTTCTTCTGAAGACGTGTTAGAATTACCAAACGTTTGACATCAATGTGTTCTCATGGTGTTGTTAAACAAAACAAAAGTGTTTTTGTTTGTATCTGGATACTATTTAATATAATGATAGTCTGTAAGTCAGTATGTTTTGTAAAGTATTCAAGCATAACTGCACTAGGAAAACCTATATAATATACACCTTTTCACGCTAGTCTTATCGACAACTTTAGTACAAATCAGTTAACAAAAGTTATTTGTAATCGCTGCAGACTTATACACACATTTTGTTTTCAAGAACAAGATTGCTTGTCAATTCAATTTCTGAGATGTGACTCGCTGCATCCTTTGTTTCAACAATGCTCAAATCGAGTTTTTGTACTGAATGTAATGAGAATTTAAACATAATATACATGTGATATAGCTACAAGGACATATTTCTAGAATATATACTTGGGTAAAACTAATGCGGCCCATTCCTTTATAATAATGTCTGAAAAAAATATACCATTCAATGATCAATGACCTAAATATGTAATGACAGTAGACTTAAAGACATATTGTCACAGACCACTGATCTGTTTAATGGTCTAATAAAGACCTGAACAAAAGTAATTTGATTTGTCCTTCAATATACTTTATTCAACCATCTTCATAACAACCATACTCATCATGATATTAATGATATTTTGTAAAAATAACTGAATTATGGCAATGGTCCATAATTCAAAAACTAAAATTGCCGAGAGGGTTACCCGGATTTCACTCCATCATGGTTCATTTAAGATGATGCGATAGCTAGATTTGGTTTCCAACAATTAATGTAATTTGTATTTATTATCCATTTTTAGAGAAAGAAGGTCCTTAAATCCGTGACAGTATGCCTTTAATTATTTTTCAGCCTCTTTACTTTCACCCTTCTCATAACAGTGTCCAAGGCTGCTTTTTGTGCATATTGGTAACATTATATGATAATGAGCTGCTAAATACCCACATGTTGCATTCAAAAAGGATGTTTTTTTTGTTTTTTTTAAAAGCCATACCGATTTTAATGCATGATTGCAGAGGTGACGCCCAAACGAAAGTTTCTTGCAATAATTGCAATGAAAGGCAGCAACGTTAAAGAAACATGATTGCGTCTCATTTGATGACATTTAAGACTATGACACGTTTTCAATGATATAATGGTTTGCAACAGTAATAGTCGTGGAAGTCTGCCTGACTAAACTCCAGAGAGGCTACATAATTTGGTTTCGAATACTGACGTCACAACGGTGGTTGTGAATAAAGAATTAAGCTTTACCTCACTTCTACTAGCAAATATTCCACATGAAGTAAAACCTGTAGCCTCTGAAATCATAAAACCTTTCAACACAGATATTTAACCAAATGTCGCCGATGTATCTGTTTGCGCACGTGTGCGCTCGTTAGTGCGTGTGTGTGTGTGTGGGTGTGTGTGTGTGCAAGCACATCGTTAGGCCACCTGTCGCTGGGTGGAGTATTATCAAATCGAATACATTTGGCAGGGAATCAACTTTGTTGATATTTGTAACTATTGAATATGTAGCTACTCGCTTGTTGATACTAGAGGTATAACCGGATAGATATACTTCATATTACAATTTATGATCTCTTAAATGAAAATACGTACGAATTAACCAGAGGCATACTTTTGCTCATCTTCATAAATCAAGGCTAATATTCGTTCCTCGTATTCAGCCTTGATACATGTAGTCAAGATTACTGATATCCACTACTAGCGCCCTCTATTGGAAGAAAATTTGTAACACCGATTATGTCACTTACACGATGACATCGCTGACCAATCACAGCATCGGTAACATGTGACAATCTTGAAAGCAATATCAAAAATTAACCGCCGGACGCTGACGCTGCCATCTTTGTTTACAATAACAAGGGAATCTATAAGGAGCGTTGCGATTCGTTGCAATCAGATCTCATCGCATCCAATGAAATTTAAGTATTTTGTGGCACGATTTCTTGACGACATGTATCAAGGCTGAATACGAGGAACGAATATTAGCCTTGATTTATGAAGATGACTTTTGCTATGTTCGCTCCCAATCCTTAAAACAAAAATGTGACTTGAGCAATTTATTAAATGCCACAAATTTATAGATGTAGCCTCAGATTGAGCATTTAATAAATACCATACGTCATGCAAAGAATACTATACATAATACATATGGTAAAGTTAAAGTCAAACATATACTGACACACAATGAAAACGCAAAACAGATATTTTTCAATATTTTGTTGTGATTAATGAAAAATATATTTATTGGACTTAAAATAACAATTTATGAGAGGAAAAGAAAGAAATGTTTTATTTAAGGACGCACTCAACACATTTTATTTACGGTTATATGACGTCAGACATATGGTTTATGAAAGGAAGCCATTGATTGGTACTTTTGTCTGGGTTTTAATCCTGGTTTTGTTCTCGTTATACATACAATAGCAGAAACACACAAAATGGTGTGAAATGTGTTCACTACATGCTCAATCATACTGCATGCAATGCACGTGAAATGCGAGTATGTGAACACATAAAAGTCACGTAACCGTGTCATATTCCTCGTCGCTTTAAGAATGCCACGACTCGGAGAAGAACAAAGGGAGCGAGCGTTGAGCATGGTTCAAGGGGGGACTTCGCAAAGCCAAGTTGCTAGGACCTTCAGAGTCCATCCATCAACTATTGGACGACTTGTTGAACGTCACCAACAGACCGGGAGTGTCCGTGATCGACCTCGACCTGGTCAACGTCCCGTTACGACCCCACGCCAAGATCGGCATATTCGACGACACCACCTTCGTGACCGGTTCAGAACTGCGACGATGACAGCAAGAAACACGATAGGACGTCAAGGAAGGTCTATCCATCCGATGACGGTCATCCGTAGACTCAAAACGGCTGGACTCAAGATGCAGACGCCCGTACAACGGTACATCATGACAACGCGACATCGTGCTGCGAGACTACAGTTTGCTCTCCAGAATGGTAATTATCCACCACCCTTTTACAGGAGCATTGTTTTCTCAGATGAGTCCCGTTTCTCTGTCTCTTTTGCCGATGGAAGAGCACGTGTTTACAGGAGACTCCGTGAACGGTACGCTGACGGATATGTGAGGGAACGTGATCGGTGTGGCGGCGGTTGTCTGATGGGGAGGGGGGGGGGGGGGGGGGCAATCAACTGTGATTTCAAGAGTGATCTCATCATTGTCCACGATGCCCTTACAGCCCAGCGTTATGTTGACATTATTCTAAGACCAGTTCTCCAGCCACCTTTGCGCCGTCAATGAAGACCAGGAGGTCCCCTTCTGTTTCAACAAGACAATGCCCATCCACATACTGCAAGAATTACCCAGACATTCCTGCAACAAGCCGGTATCACTGTTATGAACTGGCCCGCCGTTTCACCGGATTTGAACCCAATTGAACACATGTGGGATGAGTTAGGACGTCGTGTACGTCACCGCCAGCCACCACCGCGTAACGTCGCTGAGCTTGCACAGGTGTTGCAGGAGGATTGGAGGAACATTCCTGTGGCTTATTTGAGATGTTTGTGCGAATCCTTTCTCCGTCGTCTTCACGCATGCTCACGGGCCAGTGGTGGATACACCAGATACTGAACTTGATGGGGGGGGGGGGGGGGGGGGGGGGTTTGAACGTTTCGATTACGAATGCAACTCGATTACTGATGATAACTGGCCATGTTTCCATGTGAATGTATCTCAAGAATACCAGTCATCAATGTCATATTACATTATCCACCAATTCATTAATAGTTTGTTGTTTTTTTGCGTTTTCATTGTCCGTCAGTATGTATGACTAGAAACAACTCGAGTACGGATAATATAATTAGAAATAAAATATGGTAATGTACTGTTATTAAGTTAAAAAGAGCGAAGGTGGGGCCTAAAAAAACGCCACAAAGATGCAACAACTTGTGAAACAAGAGGGAACAGCTACCCCACCCAAAATATGCCTCTGGTAGTAGATACAGTCAAAACAACAAGTCAATGGGAATGTTTGAGACAATATTGGTAGTACAACCCGTAATCATGTAATGCTAAAATATACTAGTTCCTTCACACACACGTGGCAGATACATAAATCAAAGTGCTACCCACTAATAGTGTATAATCTGACAACAGAACATCTCATAGGTCGCCAACCACAGTTCATGACTCATACAGTCTTAGTAGAAGATAACACAATCTGATTACATTAGAAATATTGCAAAGACTACAGAGAGTCGAAAGTGTAGAAAAATAATAAGTTAGTAACACATATACCACGAATCCATCAGCTCACCGTATCTATGTGATAACAATGTTGTGCAGACATGAACATGCTGGGCTGCCTGAGTCAGTCCCAACCTGTGAACTTTAATTAATGTGAGAATAAAGTCAAATTAAATCTCCTGTTCCAACTCTGCAGGCTGCCTCAGTCAATCCCGAGAGAAAACTCAAACCTGCACCCATACGTGACTATAAAATTGTCTAACTACTGGATTCAGTCAGATCCAACCTTTTATCTCGCAAAAATTAATTAACGTGATCACAAGGTCCAATTAAGCACACCGCTCCATCTCTGCAGGATGCCTCAGTCAGATCCGAGAGAAAAAAAATAAAATCATCTGCACTACTGGATTAAGTTGTCCCAAACTGTTATCTTTGCAACAAATAATTAACGTGATAACAAGGTCCAATTAAGTGTATCGTTCCAACTCTGTAGGCTGCTTCAGTCAGTCCCAAGAGAAGAACAGAACCTGACCCAGCTGGACACTACAAAAAGCAGCTAACTATTAGATTCAGTCAGTCCCAACCTGTTATCTCTGCAAAACTATATTAACGTGATAGCAATGTCCAATTAAATGTACTGCTCCAACTCTGCAGGCTGCCTCAGTCAATCTCGAGAGAGAAACAGCGCCTGTCCCCCTTGCATGACAACACAAACATCTGAACCAGAAACAACCGGCCGTTTCAGCCAGTTCCAAGCTGATGAAATGTCCACATCTAACTTGTACTGGACCAAACAAATTAACAAATGATTCCCAGTGCCAGGAGCTACCTATAAGCCTGACAAGAATGGTACTTTGGTGTACCGTATATATGAATCCAAATGCTAACGGCCCATTCTTTTGATTTGGGCATCCGGGATCCTCAACATATGAGCTGTAGTAGCAGCACCAATCCAAAAACTGTGTGATTTATAGATTGTGAGATCTAATTTGGCAAAGGATAATGTTACTTGTAATACTGCACAGAATTCAGAACAACGAATGAGTTTCAAGTCCCGATAGCAGAACAATGGTCCAGTAGCATATTACCTCTTAAACTCCTGCAATTTTGAAGCAGGACAAATAATGATGCCAAATACGTGGCGATAGTGCTAGGTGACTTCCCTTTGTGAAACAAAAATGAAGTAAACAGCATAATATTTTCAAGGGTTGGTTTTATGGAGTACCCTGGGTGAAACCTGTTCAGAAAAAAAGTGAACGACGGAACCATATTACCATACACCAGCTTCGTATTAGGAGCAATAGCTGCATCCAGGAGGAAAGTTGCAGTTTTGACTAGACCTGAAGTAAATGGGGGTCCAAACGTTGTGGGTTCTTTGTCCATGTGAGGTTCACGCCTCAGAAACTCGATCTGTAAACGGGGGAGAAGATCAGGTAATATATTGTAGAGACCAGGAATATGTTCAGCTTTCATTAAATAATACAAGTGGTGGATTAGACGAAACTGGCCTGCTGCCTTCTTGGGTACCACTGCTACTGACGGAATTTGTAAATTTGAAAACAGAATTTCTGAAAATGGGCCAGCTATCCTACCCAGTTTCAATTATATGTGCAGTTTATTATCCACAATCTCTTGATGCTGAATAGCTGACTGTGAGTTTTTCGACATTCGAAATATTCTTTAGCCTTCAAAACCTATCCTGAATCCAAATTTAAAACCATTTACTTAATATTTATGTTTTTCTAAATCGTAACCATACAACAATATAGAAAATGTCTTCAAACAAACAGGAGTGACTATTGTATTTTGTATGCCCTTTTTACACTGATTTGGATTGTCCTGATTCTTTAGCTTCCAAGGATTTTTTTTTGCACAACTGAAAAATGGGTGGTTTCCAGAACACCCTTCACATTTATGGGAGAACTTGCAGGGGTAAGTATGGCAGAAGCCATCTCTGTTGTATTGCCAGCAGCAACACTTTGGAAGTTTTGATACCTTTTGAAATGTGGAACCCCCTATCTAATCGAAGTGAACCCGGTCAGAAAAGGGGCCTTCCTTCCGTCAAAGGACCGCTGATTGTACTGATTGGACGAGACTTCTTCGCAGGATCGAGTGTCAATAATAAAGAAATCAGTATTGTATTGAACTCCAGGACAGGCCTCTCATCTGTAGATCATATATGAGCCAGTTAGCCTGTCTAGCAGCCAAATGTCTTACTATCTCAGCATGTTTTACTAAATGTGGTTTTGCTTCCGGGAATTTGTCCGCATAAATGATGATGTACCTCAAAAAGACTGTCGTTCAATGATCTATCGAATAGATGGCATATTTGGTTTTGTTTGGCAATATGGATAAAGTAGAATTGTCCACCATTTTGAATTGCAAGCCTTGGTTTGATTATAAGAGTGACATATTTTGTGAAGAAGAAGAGAAAGAAACATCAATGCATTTATACTGCCAAATGTTTTGGTTGAGTTGTGAGTCAACCATTGCAGAAATAGGGGTTGAAATGGCTACTGTTGAATGCTGGTCGTCTAACAGTGATTCGGGCATGTGGCTAGATCCTACGTTTATAATTTCATCTTCCAACTGGCTTTTAGAAGACTCACGATTTGACAAGTCTGATGCAGGTATATCAGACGGAGAGCATCCCTTTGAGACTTGGCTCAAAGATTCCACTACATATGCCCGGATTTTCTCGAACAACTCAGCTTTTGCTGATAAGGTTGTCTGTGTCGTAGTGAGGGCCACTGGTGGTGAAGAAGAAGACTGTGCCTTTGGTAATGAAGCCGACGTAGTTTGCTTGATCCTTGACTTCGAAACCACTGGTGTTTAACGAGTAGCTCCCCTTTTTCCTGGCCTTGCATCTCATGGCTTAACTTTTGGCATTGTCCATGTTTGCTAAAAGTACAACCACCAAATACTAATAATTATCTAGAATTATTAACGATTTTTTGTTTTTTTAAATTCTGCTCAACCAACTTACAGACCAACGACCAGGGGAATTCTTCATTTTAAAAATATATGTAATCCTAATGAGCTACATATAGACAAATAGTAAAACACGGAAGACCCGCAGAGTAGGACCACCTATAAGAAATGTGTATTTAAAACACATAAACAAACAGTCCAATATAACGCACACCACGTAGGGTATTGCATAATGTAAAACATACCCAACAGTCGCGGGTATAGCATACCACTGAGAGTAAAACATAATTTGAAACAGGCCCAACAATGTAGGTTCAGCACACCACCTAGTGTAAAGCCCAATTTACATACACGACCAACAATCTAGGACAGAGGACACCACCTAGGGTAATGTCCAATTTACACACATGCCCAACAATCTAGGGCAGAGCACACCACCTAAAGTAAAGCCCAATTTACACACACGCCCAACAATCTAGGGCAGAACACGCCACCTAGGGTAGTACCCAAATTATACACACGCCCAACAAGATAGGGCAGAGCACGCCACCTAAGGTAATGCCCAAATTACACACATGCCCAACAAGCTAGGCCAGAGCACACCACGTAAGGTAGTGCCCAATTTACAAACACGTCAAACGTTTTAGGGCAGAGCATACCATCCAGGGTAATGCATAATTTAAAACAAGACCAACAACCCAGGGCTGAACACATCACCAGTGGTAATACCCAATTTACACACGCGTCCAACAATCCAGGACTGCGCACACCATCGAGAGTAATGCCCCCACCCACCCCTTACACCTCACCCCCTAGTTTACGGCTGAACACAGCACCAAGATTAAAGCCCACCTTAGACAAACATCAGTATAGGGCTGAGAAAACCATCGAGGGTAATGCCCACTTTGCACATACCCAACGATCCAGGGCTGAGAACACCAACGAGAGTAAATGTCTGTTTTAAGAGCGCAGGCAATAATCAGGTCTAGAGTAGTACATCTCATTTACAGCCAAAACAACCATATAGAGCATCTCGTAAATGTATATGCATTTAAAACAATCAGTCCAACACCGTAAAACCGAATGACCACTTTGGGTTCTGTAAAATCCATTCTGATAACTCAATCTTGACCAAATAAGACTAGTATGTATAGTTAAAATACCATAAAACCAGTATAGGGCAAAGTAAACACTGTAAGAACACTGGACACTACAATCCTAGCATACCAGTTCTACGTCGTTCTTGTATACACTATTGCTGCCCTAATACTTCGGTAATACTTTGGGTAACCAATATCGGTATTCAAATGTACCCTATCATCAATTTAAACTTGTCTCTGATTTTCTTCAGACCAAAACCCAGAATGTTTCCAAAATTTGACACTTCCATCCTATCCTCCTTGAAATAATGGAACAAGAACTTATTCAAATTCATCACACCTGCCATTGAACCAAACATTATCAACCTCATACCGTATCTTGCGAGTAGGGGGAATTCGGTGCAATACCTGACATGCCACCACATTTTGTACCATATACTTCAATCTTAATTCCAAAACAAGTTGCATTAATTCTTTCTCAGTATCACACACAGTTTTGCTTACTGTACACAAAACATTAGAACCCACTTGTAAAAGTACCACTTCGGGGCCCACAGCTCGAACTGTCATGCGACATACGCCATTCATTGTCGATAGCGATCCTCCTGGAAAACGGTGCATAATTATATTTTTCCTATTCGGATCCAACTCTAAATCTAGATCGACTGAGTGATACTTATTGCTTCGTATGAATTGCTGCATACGGGAAATAAAATAATGGCCCATAATCAACATATTTGCCATTTGAACCGAAATTCGAGACTACCGACAATACAACAGACCACACTATAATACTAAGTATACACGTCAAAAACCTCAAAGAAGATAATATATACTCCACACCGTGTGCTTTGCGAAAGAATTTTAATCGATGGCGAAACAAATGTAATATAATATTATAGTGTATGTAATAATGTTCTAAAGCATGTAACAAAAACAAAATCAAATTTTGTTTACAGGTCGCAGAGAAGTAAATTGACCAATCAGCGTCGTGTTTCCCAGAAAGATAGTGCTTTTAAAACGCACCCCATTTTTGAATAAAATAGTGTATGCGTTTGAAAATAGGTAAGAGATTGGATCTTTGACCAAAATTGCACCTACATTTATGGTGCACAATTGTGTTAAATTAGATATCACTTTCTTGACACATACCACCGGAATTCACACCACACTGGTTTCCAAGGTAATAATAACAATGCATTTGTATATGCCATACTTTTAATGGAGCCACAAATTTGTCTGCTTTAAACAAATTTAATTTATTACATATTCATTGATGTAATAGGACAAAACAACAACAAGAGATGTTAAGGTTGAGATGAATTAAAACTGGGTATCGACTATGAAACATCGTTTTCTGGCCAAGACTGAACAAATGCCAAATGTGGAATGTGTAATTTGGAAAGGTTTCCAAAAATGGGTCAAAAGAAATAATTATAACAAATACTGAGTTATTCATGCAAAACTACCTGGTCGTCCAAAACACCAAATTTTTAAAGTAGACCACTCCAGTATATGCTCCACCACAATTACTTTGACATGGCTCGTAGCATGGATGTATCACATTTATGTCATAACTCCCTCTTTGTTAATATTGAACACTTGAGTCTCGAACCACAGTATGTTAACAACAACCGTCAGCACTGTCTAAACATTGTCCTGAAACACTGAATCGGCCATCCAGGTTATAGAGACTGGGGTTGTGTTCTTCTTCTTCTTGGGGACAGGTATGTATGATCGGTTAGATATTGTTGTGCAACGTCGGAGTCGAGTACATTCTTCTTGTAGTTTGTTTTTGTAGTACTGTTCTGTGTGTTGTCATATTGTTGGTGTCGAACCTTTGGGATCTGTACTGAGTAGCGTTTTTTCCGAGTAGGGTTTTTTTCCTAGTGGCGTTATACCGGTCTTCATGTTCCCTAGCTTTCAGTTCTGCGAGGTTGTGTATTCTTCCAGTCAGTGGGCCTCCCACTAGTTGGCATCTTGTAACAGTAGACTTTAAAATTTCTTTGTTGAGCATCTGGGTGGCAGGCACTATGTATTCTTGCTTCAAAGTTGCGATAGAATGTCACTTGTTTCGGATTTGTACTAGTATAAGCCCGGTTAACACTTTCTACTTTTTGAGTGTTTGTATTCAGTTTTGTTTTCAGAACTTCAGTTTTGCCGAGTCGAAGTTCTAGGCATTTCCTTAATAAGTCTTTATAGTCTTCTTTCCTTTTTAGAACACGCGAATGAATGCCTTTGACACAGTGTTGAACAGTTGCCACTCACACACGCTACAATGGAATACATGGTGTAAGTCATTTTTCGTGTTATTGTAGTGATATCTCCTGCAAGTTGACGGTAGGTGATGTCAAGTTCGAGGTGACAACGTTGCTTGATGATGACAAAAAGTATTTGTATTTTCTCTCGGTCTGACTTATTTCTTCCCGGAAACATGTTTTTGCTGAATGAAACTTTCTCAATAGCCTTTTGATGAATGTTCGTCATACTTCAGATCACCATCACATGTTGGGAAGCTATTTCTATGTTCTCGATAAGATTCATTGAATACATTGAGCACTTTTCCACAAAGAAGAAATTTATAGCCATCTATGTCTTGTCTGCTTTGCTTCAGGATATGTCCCAAACCATCGGGAACAGCTGGGTGTGGCCGAAGCACCTGCATATTGACAGTCGTCCTCTGTGAATCACTGACCATATATGGAGATGCTTTTTGACTCGTCGATGGCTTAGCCACTGCACCAAAGTCTTCCCTGGACAGTCTAGTACAGGTAGGTGATTTGGTGGCATTTTGGAGCAGTGTACTTTCTTTTTGGTGATGGAATTTGTGACCAATTGCATATACATATTTTCGTTTAGGGGGTCTACCCAGAAAACCCCCACATTGTTTCTTGGTGGGGGCTTTCCCCATAGCAATTTCTCAATGTCAGTATATAATTTTTATTTTCTGTAGTCTGCCCCAGTGCGACAAAAAACATGTTCTCACTTTCAAAATTATCTGACTGACAAATAATCCTGGCTCGGGGAACACATATGCCAGGTCCGCAAAATACCCCCCGCCCACGCCCACACACACACACACTGAATACTTTGTCCTGGTATGCAGTAACAACACACTTAAACAACGTGTTGTTGTGTCATGGTGGACGTATGACTGATAGTGGTCACCCAATATGCTAAAGCTACTCTAAACAGATGAACACTTATCTGATAATCACTGAAGTAATTTGAAAATGTTTCTCGCAATCCACAATTTCCAACTTGAAAATAAAATGTAAAAATAGCAGGACAGGTGAGATGGCCTGAACATATTCCCTGTGTAGAGTATAACTGTACCAGGTTTAGCAACAAGTCAGACTTGGCATAAAAATAGAAATCAGCGTCGTGTTACCCACGAAGATATTGCTTTTAAAACGCACCCCATTTTTAAATAAACTAATGTATGAGTTTAAAAATAGATAACAAATTGGATCTTTGACAGAAATTGCACCCACATTTATGGTGCACAATTCTGTTGAATGAGATATCACTTTTCATTAGTTATTTCTACAATTAGAATTATAAGAAAAAACAAAAAGGTTGCACACCTCCACACTATTTATATTTACAGTTGATAAATGTATGTATGTGTCATAAAACCAAGTAATTATTACATCGCTGTTGAGACAAACTGATATGGTCAATGAACTGCAGTGATGAAGTACACATATTCATTATCATTTGACAGAAAATGTAAAAACTCTATCACATTGCTCATTTAAGACAACACAGATGGAATTACATACTTGGGCGATATGAAGCAACCTTACTTTTAGATAATTCCAGACAGACTGACATACTGACAGCTATTTTATTAAAGTCACGCCTAATGTACACAATAATAAAATGCAATTTAAAATACATTACAAAAGTACATAAGCCATTCCTTACAGGAGGAATGGGAGGCTATCAGTAAACAAGTAAACACAAATATAAAACGAGCGTACACATATATACATAATAAACGTAAAACAAATACATGCACATAAACGTTTCAAACTATTATCATCAAATTTGTATTATAAATATGTCAATAAATTACACAAAAACACACACACACCACATGTAAGTTAAGAACATAAAAGTGTTCGGCGGCATGTTAACATTAAAAATAGGGTTTTGGCAGTATTACAAAGAAGGTTCTTACTTGATATTAAAAAAACTAAATTGTTTAACATCATTTAAAGGGACATTCCTGAGTTTGGTCCAATTTTGTAAAGATGTTATCGACTAATAAAATATTTCTACGATTACATTTACATATTAAATATATTTTCTTGTTTAGCATATTAGTGGCTGCATATTAAACGTGTTTCTGATCGTTCTAATATTTGTAGTAGGTCAATTTTCATTTTATTTCCTAAAAATATTGTTTCGTACGTACAATATTATTTGAAGACAAAATCCAGTTTGGACTTCTTACAAATATTAAGACGACCAGAAACACATCGAATATACAGGCACTGATATTCTAAACAAGAAAACATATTTATTAGGTAAGTTTAATCGTAGAAATAGCTGATATGTCTAAACATACAAATATTTGATACAATATATATTTTTTGACAGATTCGGATGACATTGTACCTCTTTAGTCACGAATGGTATAATCATAAACTGTTACACAAGTTTGCGATAATAGCATATATTATTTCCAACACGCAAGCAAACCCTATGATGCTGCATCCAATTCTCTCGTAATTGACATTGACACCATCGCTTTGGGTCCAAGCCATTGCTTGTGAGTTTACCCCCAGTAGTTGAACCAGTAAACTTTCGGTAGGTGGACGATTCTGTGGCTCAAACGATTCTTTGTTTGACGATACTGTTTCCGCGGATTTAGCATATCATAAACTGTTCATGATATCATCTGTCATGTATAATCAGATGCTAGATTTACCTTCATGTTCTCAATACCTACACCTTTTCATAATTCTATTCGGGTGCTCGTTATCGTTTGTTGCCATACCAGCGCATACCCATCATAAACAACGCAACTATGTCGATTGTCTGTTGTATTTGTTTTGTTCCCCCATGTACTAAAAGCTTCTCAACAACCAATTTGCTAATTTAGGACTATATTTATTCAAATAGATGTTAAGGTTTAACGTCCCATGGGTATCAGTGTAGCTAAATAGACTCCTGAATGAAGACTTTTGATATTTATTTCGTTTCTTTCTGAACACAGCGGCACATCTATGTGCATAATATAATTATGTTTTAGCATGTTCGTACTGTGTCCCGAATGCAATGAGCTTAAACCTTGCCATTTTCTAGCTCAATCAAGAGTACTGTATTATATTTAGTAACACTATAGCAGAACCTGTTTTATCCATCAAATGTGCTGTGGTCCCACTATGAGCAGATTGTAATATTATAACAGACCTACTAAGTTTTAAAATTATACAAATTATAGTATTCCGTCGGTTTATCTGTGCATGTCAATCTGTTGATATATAATAATCAGTTTTAAGCACTCGGTTTTGTAGTCGTTAGAATAGTTTAAGGATTCAGACACATGCAATATACCTTGGTAATACAAAGGAAAACTACTTAGGCCTTCTTGATCAGAAATAAGGAGTCCACGTCTGGAAGCCTATGCGAATGTTTGAAAAAAATATATTGTCGATAAATGTCATTTCAAACGTTGTTTCAGTTTGTCAATTGAGAAAGAAAAAGAGTAGGTCCAAATTTAATTAAATTATCAGAAATGCATTAAATATATATTCATATTCGAAGCAAGACAATTCAGGTATATTGTTGTTTTAATTATTGAAAAAGGCTTTATTTGTAGGAAATATGTCACAGGAAATACAAACTGAGGGTACCATTTTTAAAACAGCTGTCTTTAAACGGCATAATACATGAACATGTATGATTAATTTGCAGCTTTTTAAAACTATTTGTATTATGGTTTTGCTGTAGGGCGACATTTTACGACACGCTGATATTCTGTGACGTACTTAGATACGCTTAGTTACCATTGTATTTTGAATCGCCGCGCACTGATTAAATAACGTCACACGTAACGTTAGTTGGGATATTATTAGTTATATTTCCTAATATTTCTAATGATACCAAAATCATTTCTATACCATTTTGTCCCGGGTTCGACCACGTGTTTCGCCTTCAATGACCAGACTAAACCCGACATTCGTTGACCTATAGGTCGTATTAATGGACAATGCATGTGCGTACTATCTGTATATTCTATTTTCAAAGACCATATTATATTGCTTTACATGTGAAAATCACATTCCTTAATGTCAACCTTAGATATAAAGATTTAACTTTGTTTGGTAATATATACGAGAGATAAAACAAACCATCGAGTATTACTTTATGCTGATTAGTAGGCATGTCTTTCCCACACAAGAACTGTTAATTGAGATATTCATTATATTCAGATAAATACTTTACAACCTAGCAGATAACGGTTTTGATTCCAGACCGCATAGACCAACCCAGAGAAGATGTAATTTTATCAAGGTGTAAATACGATAAATTGCATGCCTAGTTCTGGGGGTTTATATTCAATCTCTGCTAACTTCAGCTATCTGAACTGTCCGTCTACGATAAACAATGATGGTCAGATTTCAGTGATCTTAATCGTTATTTATGTTCGTGTTTCCCCGTGTCCCGCTTCTCTCAGGCAGGTCTGATAACATCTATTAAGGTACAATTTCACTTTTCATTTCAACATATGTTCGTGTTTATATCCATTTAAGAAATCGATCCGAGTCGAAGCCGGTCAAGGTACGATTACACCTAGTGCAGTAAAGTGATGGCGATGTAGTGCAGGGCTCACATTAAAGAGACATTCCTGAGTTTGCTGCAATATTTAAGATGTTGTCGACTAACAGAGACTTTTTAACGACTTTAATTACATATGAAATATTTTTTTCAGCATAAAATATTACTGGCTGTATATTAAACGTATTTCTGATCGCTCTAATATTTGTACTAGGTTAAATTGTATTTTATTTCCTAAAAATTTTATTTCCGTACGTACGAAATTATTTGAAGACAAAATCCAGTTTGGGCTTCTTACAAATATTAAGACGATCCGAAACACATTGCATATACAGACATTAATATTCTAAACAAGAAAATATATTTAATATGTAAGTTTAATCATAGAAATATTTTATGTGTCGGAAACAGCTTACAATGTAGCAAACTCGGGAATGTCCCTTTAAGTCAATATTTTCAATGTCCCTTCGGAACAGGTGGCGCTGGAAACTAGTGTTTAATCTTCACTAATAAAGATGAAAAGAAACCGATGGTGAGCCCGGTTATAATACGTGCACATGTACTATAAGCATGAATGAATTAATGTTTAACGACACTCCAGCAATGTACTATAGACGTGCAGACTGATTTTTTTTTTCTTTCACCTTTTGTTTTTAGTGTGTGCGTGCGCGCGTGTATTGACAATTACCGTATTACCAGCTTGGTTTAGTATTTATTGATAGTACATGTCTATATATATATATATATATCCCAGACTGACCGCGCATCAAGCGAACGCTGTACCACTGGGCTACGTCCCGCGCTCCACCGATATAATGACCTAAGACAAAACAAATTTAAAACGTATTATTACAGACGACCTAGTGTCTTTAAGCTAACTACAGAACACATTGAAGTTCAATATCCTTGGAAAATATTTTAATTCGTTCAAATAATTTAAAGGGACATTCCTGAGTTTGCAGCATTGTAAGATGTATTAAAGTAACCGTTCTCAACAAGTTTGTTTTCTCTTTCCATTTAAGTATTTAATGTCTACTACATGCAGTGTATTGTCATAGTAAGTGAATCTACGAATGTCAAGCGTAGCCTGCCCAGAGGCAATTAGATGCATTCCACAGTAATACTTTCTTAATTGATGCACAGTTGAGATGTCGGAAATGAATGGGTACTAGTGTTCCTGAAGGTGTGAAGATCTGTTATTTGCTGCATCTTATCGCTGTTGTTAAATATCTCTTTTATATAATAGTGAACATTTACTGTGACCGCTTAATACAGGTATTTTAGCGATTTGGGATCCGATTTGTGTGGCTGCTGGCCGCGTTAGAAATGTGACCGCTTATTTCAGGTGCATTGACGTTATAAATCGTTTGGGAGGGAACAAATTGGCCGCTTAAGGCAGGTGCCCGCTGAATACAGGAGGCCGCTATGACAGGTTTGACTAATATATATATATATATATATATATATATATATATATATATATATATATATATATATGGACATTCCTGACTTTACAGACGTTTAAACATGACCCGTGCTAACGAGTCTTTTAATGAATACAACTGGATATTAATTGTATTTTTTTGTTTAAAATATTAATTTTATGAACCATGTGTTTCTGGAAGTCCTAATGTGTATAATAGCTTAAACAGGATTTGATTTTACATGTACACAATTATTGAATGCAAAGTCCAGTTTGAAATTTTTGGCCTGGTGTCGACCACTTTTGAAATATGCCCCACACAAGTCAGTGTGAGGCTGGACAAACAGGGTGTTAAGAGTTAATGGATAGAATTGCGAGGACTGAAGTGGAATTGTTGTTTCACTACAATCGTCAGTTGGTGAAATTGCCGCCACCGAACTGCAGTTGCATGTGCGTGCCAACGATCTGACTGAACATGCAAACAATACAAAACATAATAAGCTGGATTTAAATACGTTGCGCTACTACCCCCCGTAAATGCAAATACAGATCAAACGTTATCTTGATACTGAAATGAGAGAAAATATCTTGAACTATTTGTGTTTCAAATAAAGCATACATAGTGTTATTGAAAAGAGCTTTTCTCAATGTCATGATATCCTCAGCTGGAGGGTATAGAAACAATAATGCCACAACAGACCTTGAACAGTGACATGAAACAAGTGAATTTCGATCAAAGCGACCTGATAGCACTTTCTATTTTATCTGATGGAAGACACGGAGTGAGTTATGTGATAAAAACTGGCTTGACGGTTGTTGGTCTTTAGAAGCAAGTGGCCGAGTTGGACTAATCCGGTAATGTAGCGTTAATTTAATTTATTAGTTTATTATTTGTGAAACTATTATGGGTCCGAGGACCATGGCAATGATGTTCACTTTGATGCTAGTTATCATAGTGTGTCCACTAACTACAGCTGACAGCAACGACATGAACTTTAAATTCCAAAGCACTGATGGTTCAAACTTCAATTTCAATAATTTGGAGGACCTGATATTGGATGTTTCCAGTATAAATACTGTTAATTATGGCGCCGGCACGAACAATGTTGATCTCGACATTTTGGAAGCTCAAATTAAGAATTTTGCAGGGGATGATTTGGATTCCCTGTTAGAAGAGTTGAAAGGATATCATGGCATGACAGATGATGGTGAGTGATCATTACTTGTTTTTATAAATAAGTTCTGTTTGATTTGATGTAAGAAGAAAAATTGGTGTGCAATCAATCTGCTCAGAAACAAATAACTTGTACAAAATTCCATAGTATGAAACAACGCTTTTCCTGTGTGAAGGACTAGTGTTTCTCAAACAGAAAATCAAGTGTAGAAATAGGCTGTAAAGGTCGCTGCACACCATAGAAACAGGTCACGCAACAAGTAAAATGATTGTGTGGTGTTTCGCTGTGGCGCGGCTACAGGCAACGTGCGTGAAACGGAATAGAACCAGTCCTGTTTCGTGTGACACGCAGCCTTTTTTCAGCCAATCAGAACAGGAGGAAACGCGTAGTGTGGCGTTTCTTTCAGATGAAAATATGGCAAAACCGTTTGAGTTGTATCAACATTAACAAAACTACATAGCATTTAAATCTTCGCAAAAATCACGATCGAATGAATGAATGAATGAATGTTTAAAGACACCCCAGCACGAAAAATACATCGACTATTGGGCGACAAACTGTGGTAATTCAAAACATGAAGTGATAATCAACATCAATATAAAATTCAAGAGTGAAATAAAAATACAGTGTAAAGAACTGTGCAAAAAACATACAAATACCACATATATATAAAATTAAAATTTAGAGTAAAAGTCAGTATCACGTAAAAAAATGGGAAGCGGAAGTTGGTTCGATATTCAACGTTCAACATTCAATATTGCTCTGACAGAACAACATTCAGTATATTTTTTTTGAAAGATGCATTTAAAGGGACATTCCTGAGTTTGCTGCAATTTTTAAGATGTTATCAACTAACAGAGACTTTTTAACGATTGTAATTACATATCAAATATTTTTTTCTGCATAAAATATTCGTGGCTGTATATTAAACGTATTTCTGATCATTCTAAAATTTGTAATAGGTTAAATTTCATTTTATTTCCCTTTAAAGGGACATTGCGGAGTTTGCTGCATTGTAAGATGTTTACGACTAATAAAATAATTCTACGATTAAACTTGCATATTAAATATATTTTCTTGTTTAGAATATCAGTGTCTGTATATTCAATATGTTTCTGTTCGTCTTAATATTTGTAAGAAGCCCAAACTGGATTTTGTCTTCAAATAATTTCGTACGTACGAAAAAAACAATATTTTAGGAAATAAGATGAAATTTAACCTAGTACAAATATTAGAACGATCAGAAACATGTTTAATATACAGCCACTAATATTTTATGCAAGTTTTTTTATATATTTGGTATGTAATTACAATCTTTAAAAAGTCTCTATTAGTCAATAACATCTTAAAAAGTGCAGCAAACTCAGGAATGTCCCTTTAACATTCTTTAGAAACTTAAATTCAGATACAAGTGTTCGTCTATGAAAACAACCAATTTAGTATGATTTCGGAATAAACACATTTACCATAGTTTGACACACAATAGCCGATGTGTTTTTGTGTGCTGGGGCGTCGTTAAACATTCATTCATTATTTCATATTTCCAGGTGAAGACGATCATTATTTGTGAAAATAATGAATCACATAAATTAATTCAAATTCAACTTGCAACACGAACATGGCACCCACACTCAAATGCGGGCGCGCACATGTACGGCCACGGGCACGCACTCACATACGCGCGCGTACATACACACACACAGACACAAACAAATTATTTTGTTTAAATTTAATAAACACTAAAACAACTACACACTTCCATACTATCTATTAGTTCGTTAATACTTCCCTTAGGAATCATGGTAACTAACTTCAGAATTATGCAATAAAGCCCTAGGAGAAGAAGACAACGTTAAAACATGTCTATGTTAAATATGTATTTAAACTTAATTTATGGGATTACTTTTGTGAGTAAAGTCTAGGTTGAATCGGCCATACCAGGCATGCTGAAATATCCCCTTATTTTAAAAACAGAATCGAATAAGCTCTGTCTTGTGCTAGCACAGATTTAATAAACTAGTCTGTGAGTTGCATTCCCGTTTGTGGCGGTACAGGAAGAATATATTGTCCAATAAAGAGGTTGCCCTCCTATAGACGAGACAGCAGAGATTCATGGAATCGACCACTATTTTCTCAAATGCCCTTCCAACACAACATTGTGCACAGATAACGTTTTTGTCGTTCAGATTTAAAACTATTCAGTAAAATGTCTAAGAGAAGATAAGCTCCTAAAGGGACATACGTGAGTTTGCTGCACTTTTTAAGATGGTATCGACTAACAGAGATTTTTTAACGATTGTAATTACATATCAAATATATTTTTCTGCATAAAATATTAGTGGCTGTATATTAAACGTGTTTCTGTTCGTTCCAATATTTGTACTAGGTTAAATTGTATCTTATTTCCTAAAATATTGTTTTTTCGTACGTACGAAATTATTTCAAGACAAAACCTAGTTTGGACTTCTTACAAATATTAATACGACCAGAAACACATTGAATATACAGACACTGATATTCTAAACAAAACCAATATATTTAATATGCAAGTTTAATCGTAAACATATTTTATTAGTCGGAAACATCTTACAATGCAGCAAACTCAGAAATGTCCCTTTAAATTCCCAATGTTACATATCTGTTGAATTTAAAATTTAACAAATTTTCAAACATTCAAAACTCCAATATATCTTTACTACTTTGTGAAGACTGCCACAGATGATTGTTGAATCAAATGTTAGAACAGTCCAGTCAAAATTGTTGGGAGTACCCAGACATCAACTGCGACACAAAATATTAAAGTTCGCTAACGAACGCATTAGCAGAACTAAACAGGAAGACGAAAATAATAATTAGATATGTCATTACTTGATTAAAAACAAAAACGAACTAAAATTGAATGAATGTTTAACGACACCCCAGCACGAAAAATACATCGGCTATTGGGTGTCAAACGAACTAAAATTGAAGACAAAACTTTATTCCGATCGGAAATAAAGAACTATAACTACTGTAAGCATAATGCCCAGTGTTTAATAACATATATTACTTGATCATTTATCCACTTTGTTTCCTCCAAAGTCTCTATGTCCTTTTGACAAATTGCAATATGTCCAACCATAGTAACTTTTCTGCTCTGTTCCTGTGCCTGCAATCCAATATTGATAATTATTTGTAGTAAAAATTGTCTTAGCAGCCAACCAAAGCATCCGGAATTAATACAATTATGGCAGTCTCGCTAGATACAATAGTGCATACTATCAATGTTTAATGACACCCCCAAAAAACCATATATATCGGCTGTTGGGTGTAAAACAATGGTTAACATATAAATGATACAATAGTGGATAGTCAGTTGCTTTCAAATGAATGGGCAATGTTTAAAAATAGCACAGCATAAAAATGTATCTGCTTTTGGGTGTAACACAAAGGTACATGAATAAACATGGATGAATAATTTACATCAATTAAAGTAATTCAATTGAGGACAATAAAACTAAGAATCAAAACATTTTGTATTCAATTTTCTGTGATATTTATCAACGAAACATAGTGTTATTATCCCTACTATTTTGATGGTACATCTTTAGGACTATTTGTAAGAATTTTTATAATATTTTTAGTAATGAAATCTGATTACAATTTTGGAAGAAGATAGCGTTTCAAATGTTAAATTTAAATGTAAAAAGGAATAAATAAAAATTCAAATACGTCTTTAAAACATTTCCTCTCAGGATCAATTAACAAATTAAAAAAAAAAAAATCAAAACTATACGAAAAAAATAGACTTCAACGGAAAAGTCGATGGACATACTAGAGTAATAAATTGTACATTATAAAATATAAATTTGATGTAGGTGTGACCTTGAGTTCAAGTTACTTTTCTGATTCACTGGCACTTTAAATGAAACTAGTTATCCAGGTAATCCCGTCACCTGTTAGGCAGTTAAATGTCCTCAACTGGTTTCACTTGCAATATACAGTAAAACCAAATTGCCCCCAGATAGGTCGTCAAAATGCACGCCTGTGTAAAATAGCTTGCATTATTGATAGGGTTCATTGGTCCTGTTGTGTTTGGCACCCATAAAGTACTGTACCTATGTCTATTTCCGCGAGTCGTTCAGTATCAGCAATGATCTATTTTAGCCTTGATTGGTTTATATTACAGCGGAAATTAGTTATATATTTGTCGTTCGGCATGACAAATAACGAATAAGTACCTAACTGAAGTCGCGTGCTTGCGTCGACGTGTTGCTTTCAATATTATTTCAATTTTGATTGCTACTGATGCAATACGTTAATGGCATAACCTAGTGTCCACTTGAAAATATAAATGAAGATATTAATGTTTATCGATTGAATAAATATTTCTTAATTTAGCTTAAAGCCTAAAATGTTTGTGCATAATTATCATCTAAGTGTAACCATTTACCTCAGATGTGAATTGTCTGGCCAAGTACATCTTTTCGTAAAACAAGATGTAAGCATTTTCCTGAAATAACAAAGTATAACTAATTAGAAAAACAAGTCCCACTCGTTGAAACTGAATAGCTGTAAAAGTATGCAATGCATAACAACGAAAACCTTTCCATTTTTCGCAATATAAGCTTGGTATTTTGTGTAGTGATCATAACATTTTCATTTTGATTAATTACTTATAAATTGGCGCATGAAACGAAACATAATGTTAACAAAGCCTATACGCTTCAGAACTTATTCAACATCTACTGTATTCTATAAACGATGGAAGATTTGTCCACCAAAAGGGCAACGTAAGTAGTCGTTGAACAGCGACCAATATTGTTTAACTGATTTTATTGTGCCCATAGTCTTTTCCTCCGGGTTAAACATATGTCATTGTATGTGCATCTTTGTATGTTTATTTTCATACACTTACCATTTGTGACACCCAATAGCCGATGTGTATTTTTGTGCTGGGGTGTTGTTAAACTTTCATTCATTCTTTCATTCCTTGTATGTTTTCACTGTATGCGTATACATGTGTATCTGCTCATTACTACAATGCCAAACTCACTTCTGCAACCGTTGATGAAAGGATTGTTTCCATGTTCGTGGCAATTCTTGTGTCGTCATAACATAATACTTCTGAATCGCCTACAGTAATAGTCGTGTCTGTGAAAGAAACAAATATTTAACTATTTCTCTGTATATAAAAAACCGCTATGCGGTGGTCTGGTTATGTAAACCACATTATATCAATGCCAAGTCCATTGGCAATGAAAATTAATATATAATGTCAGTTGTCTACGTTGGGTTTGTGCAGGTGCATGCGTGTGAGTTGGGTTGGGGATTCATGACTGAATATGAGTAATTATTTTTTGTTAATCTTAGCATCACATATAAATGGCTTACTATTACAATAATTATAGTTCATAATTAAAAGGGTACCTAAAATGGAAAACATTTTTGCTTAATGTCAAACGTACTTATAGTACATTTTAAATACGTTTATATCCTGGGCACACTTCTCACAAATATGTACTGCCTACTTAGGTCAGAGGTTAGTATACATCTCACGTAAAAATGCAGTTACTTGGTGTTTAACCCCTACTGTAGATACTTAATCTACACAGTGAAAAGGAAAATATGTGCCGCCACACTGGCTCCCGAACAACACAAAGGGGTCAATAATAATCACATTCATAAGAACAGAGAGCATATTTGTCGGTATCGTTCATACCATGTGTGGGACATTGGTAACAAAAGGTGTGTGTGGTGGGGGGGGGGGGGGGGGGGGGGGGGGGGGGGGGGGGGGGGGGTGCCAACAAGGGTGATTTCTTTTTGTACAATATACAGACCTTAAGCGATCACGCTCTCTGCTGCTGGCCTATATGCCACCCACTGATGTAATAAATAAACAGCCACATACTTATTAATAGGTAATCAAATGAATGAATGAATGTTTAACGACACACCAGCACGAAATATGCATCGGCTATTGGGTGTCAAACTATGGTAATGCAAACAAATAAGGTGACGATCAACATCAATATAAAAATAAACGAGTGCAATAAATAGGAAACTAAAACAACGTATGTGAAGTTCGGTGTTTATTACATACCTTTTTTATGTTTTACAAAAACGGATTTTAATTTAACGTCATAACAACACTTTGTTAAATCTATCATCAAAACTCCTTTCATGGATGTACTTAACGTTAAGACTAATACTCTGAGGCAGCCTTGTGTAATGTTTCAAATACGATGTGACGTCATTTGTAAATCATATATGACGTCAGTAAATATAAATCCCTAACTGCAATGTGTGTACGTGTGTATGTGTGTGTGTTATAGTAAATAGAGTTGCTATAGACATTCAATAAAAGATAATTATTTTCATTTCATAAATATAATGCAAATGTACCCACATTACATATATATATACAGATCTAGGTATTTAATGTTAAAGAATAGTAAACTATTACGTACAATGAACACAGGTGAATGATGCACCCAAGTGAAGCTGTAAAAAAAACGTTCAATAGCATTAGAATTTAGAACATATCTTGAACTTTAGACACCATTTCACATATCACCATGTCGTTTAGATATACTACTACAATATTTCATCTGTAGGGACAGTTACCTTAACACAATTTGAAACCTTGCAC
Source organism: Gigantopelta aegis (assembly GCF_016097555.1). Taxonomy (NCBI): domain Eukaryota; kingdom Metazoa; phylum Mollusca; class Gastropoda; order Neomphalida; family Peltospiridae; genus Gigantopelta; species Gigantopelta aegis. The sequence continues at coordinate 43,641,040 of NC_054708.1, read as the reverse complement.
TACCCATCGTAAACTTTAGAAAATGGAATAATTATGTGAAAAAAAATAAAAAAATTGAGAAACGATGTTATAATATGACATGGCCGTAGGAAATAACCTGCGATGTCACAATATTGGTATTTTGAGATAATTGAATGTTAAAGTTTACAACTGTGCAGTAATAAAATATTTATACCGGAGCAAGCATGTTTTAAAGACATTATTCAATGGCCTACAATAAATATAGGTTTTTATTTCATAGTTATTGTGACCTTGATGTACACGACCATTATATCACTGACCCTTTGTTTGGATACCACAGGGTATTCCATTATATTTCAGGTTTTTGTAATATGACGTCTGGTTCTAAATGACACCACATTGTATTAATTTCATTATTTACTAATTTCTATTTATATACCAAATGTGCCAAAATATAGTGGTATAATAATTACTCGACCAAAAGTGAGGTGTATAACTATCAAATGTTTAACCTATTTTAATGTAACGTCACCGATTAATACATAGCTATCACAAACCTCAAAGCAAATATATTGTATAATCGAAGTGGTTTATATAATGTTTGGCAATAATGACACTTTTTTTTAAGATGCATAGTTTGCTATGTAAATTACAGTGTTCTCATTTCATTTATATGATTGTATAATAATGAGTACAGTATGTGCAGTGTGCAAACCTGTAATTACTTGAAGGGTGTACTTTTTCATGTGGTCTACATCAAGTGAATCATTGGGCAAGTGAATTTGTCTGTGAAATTAAAAATGTATTTTATATACTGAAAAAAGACATTACAAATATATCCGATCTTTCTGACGTATGCACACAGATTACTTGTTAAGTAACAGGCCGTGCTGGTATATAATTATAACATCCAATCTGCCATGCACTTTAACTTATATGCACTAATTAAGTAATACCGTTTCAATATAACAGATGTTCATTTCCTGTTCTGTCACAAGCTCGTAACAAGGAAAGTGGCACTTAAATTCCAATTTAGTATATGACTGTTTGTATTTAAAAGTTGTTAGCCACCTTCAGGGAAAAGTGTAGGTCCATAACAAATGTTGTTAAAACAGGAACAGATTCAAACCTGTAAATACAAACATTAACTTTTATCTACATTTGTTTACTTGAAAAGGTGGTTAATGTGTCCCGTGTGCTGCTCGTAGACTGCCTTCAAACGTGTTTTCCGATGAGAAAATCGACTTTGTGATTTCGTCCATAGGGATTTCTTCACATGTCTCGAATTTTTGCCCTTTAGTTTATTTTCCCTGAATACTGCCGAGCCGTAAACAAAGGTAAATAAAATTGCACTTAACTTTTGAATATGTTGCTATTTTACCAATATCTGTCTGTTATCCGTGAACTAGATCGTGTCTCTGCACAATTCAAAGTCGAATGGACATCGAGTAAAATATTGATTCCATGAATCTGTAGATGGTGTATAGAGGACAGCCACTCCCATTGATATCTTTTACTAAACAATACATCATTTGATGCCACAAAGAGTACTGCCGATCCCAGATTAGTTCACGAAATTAAAACTATCACATACATAGCTCATTGGAATAAATACAGCTGTGATGACGTGATATCAGGTGTTTGCAAAAGATGAGCATATCGTGTCCCACCTGTGGTACAGGTCATCGATGTTACAGTCCCCATACGCTTTAAATGATGTCATATTCAGTAGCGATATCGTGTTGTGGGGGCCACTCGATACATATAATATAGGGATATCGCTGGTTTCTGAATAAGCCATATGAATGTTACTGTAAACGCACACATGAAACACCTTTCTATTTCAACTAAACTTGGAAGAACAGATGCTACACATATACGGTAATATGGTAAATACTTCAATAAGATTACTAAATATTTGGCAACCTAATTTATACAAATATCTAATCTACACATATTTTGCTTTGAAAATGAAGATCTTCCAATTCCAATACCATGCAAGCATTGCTGTTAGTAACGATATTCAGTTTAATGTTCCCTACAGAAAAATAATAATTTGATGTGTGAATACCTGTCTAATTCTATTATTGTGTGAACTTTTTCCAGATTACTAGTGAATCTTTGCAATTGTATTACCAGGATATTGTGTTCATCAATTGTTTTCATGCATATTGAATGTGATGTCATATACCCACAAAATGGACATAGTCTGAAAGAAAGAACACATTTTTGTTAAATTGTGATCCGTGTCCTTTAAGATTGCTCAAATGTAGAATACCCTTACTTAAACATTAAAATTCCCACTAACATTTTCATTGTAAACCTTTTTGAGTTTTAAATTATACTCTGTTTAACTGTCATTGACAAATTGTAGATATATAGCCATATGCTCTGGGGTATAATTCAAATCAATAGTACTATTTTGTTAACGATATAATAAGACGTAAATACAGTAAATGTTTTGGTATAAATATGATGCACTTGATAATTAGGAGAAAATAAATATTTTTAAATATGCTGACTTTGAAAGTCTATATAATGTATAATTGTGTTCAGTGCACTAATTATTAGTAAACTAGCAATTTATATAAGGAGTAATGTTAAATCATTTTCATTTTTGTTTAACTAACAAATACAAAAATTAAAAAGTTTGTTTTGTTTAACGACACCACTAGAGCACATTGATTCATTAATCATCGGCTATTGGATGTCAAATATTTGGTAATTTTGACTCGTAGTCATCAAAGGAGACCTGCTACATTTTTATTTTATATGCACTTTGCCAAAGACATGGAAGCACATACCAAGGCCTTTGTCCAATTGTGGTGCACTGGTTGGAAAGAGAAAAACCCAATCAGCTGAATGAGTGCAGCGATGTGGTTCGACCCTGTGATGCAAGCACATCAAGTCAGCACGCAACCGATTGAGCTAAATCCCGCCCAACTAAGAAATCAACTACATAAGCAATCCATGTAATAAACTCACAACTTGACTTCATACCCCAAACGTCTTTTGACCTAATATACTAACAACTTGTCTCCTTCGCAAATCAAGTGGCGGGACGTAGTCTTGTGGTAGAGCGCCCGCTCGATGCGCGATCGGTTTAGGATTGATCCCCATCGGTGGACTCATTGGGCTATTTCTCGCTCCAGCCAGTGCACCACGACTGGTACATCAAAGGCCGTGGTATGTGCTATCCTGTCTATGGGATGGTGCATACAAAAGATCCCTTGCTGCTAATCGGAAAGAGTAGCCCAATGAAGTGGCGGCAGCGGGTTTCCTCTCTCAATGTCTGTTTTGTCCTTAACCATATTTCTGACGCCATATAACCGTAAATAAAACGATTGTACTTACATATCAAATATATTTTTCGGCATAATGTATTAGTGACTGTATATTAAACGTGTTCTGACCGTTCTAATATTTGTACTAGGTTAAATTTCATTTTATTTCCTGAAATGTACATTATTTGAAGACAAAATCCAGTTTTGGCTTCTTACAAATATTAAGACCAGAAACACATTGAATATACAGACAGTCATATTCTAAACAAGAAAGTATATTTAGTATGTAAGTTTAATCGTACATTTTACGGACATTTTACTTGGTCCCGAGGGTAATATGACACTAATGACTGGCATTCTTGAGATACATTCACATGGAAACATGCCTAGTTATCATCAGTAATCGAGTTGCATTCGTAATCGAAAAGTTCAACCACCCCCCCCCCCCCCCCCCCCCCCCCCCCCCCCCCCCCCCCCCCCCCCCCGTATCGAGGTCAGTATCTGGTGTGTCGACCATTGGCCCGTGAGCATGCGCGAAGACGATGGGGAAAGGATTGGCACAAACATCTCAAATAAGCCACAGGAATGTTCCTCCACTTGTCCAGCAACGCCTGTGCAAGCTCAGTGACATACATGACGTCCTAACTCATCCCACATGTGTTCAATTGGGTTCAACTTCGGTGAAACGGTGGGCCAGTTCATAACGGTGATAACAGCTTGTTGCAGGACTGCCTGGGTAATTCGTGCAGTACATGGACGGGCATTGTACATCCGTGTCATTGATAGACAAATGATGAACTGTATTACTGGATTATTTACCTTTGATTTTACGTATCCTATTTCAGACAGATTTCACTGATGGTTGGGAATTCATCTTGGAGACAAAAGTTCTCCAAGATATTTTCTTACTCTGTCTAATCTCTCTTCGAGCCTTGGCCCTAGCAATACGAAATGCATTCAGGTTATCCCCAGTAGGTTCACGTTTGAACCTCTTAAGTAACCTTTTTTCTCTTTTTGAATGCATCCTTACACGTATTATTAAGCCATAGTTTATTGAAACGCTTTGGAACTGCCGAAGTCTTAGGAATAGTTTCATCTGCAATGTCCTTCAAGATGGAAGTGAACAAAAACATGGGATCATCAGCATCAGTAAGTTCAAATATTGACCCGTATGAATTTATCTATGCCAACAATGGATTTATGAAGGAAGGAAGGAAATGTTTTATTCAACGACGCGTTCAACAAATTCTATTTACGGTTATATAGCGTCGGATATATGGTGAAGGACCACACAGATATAGCCACTTAATGGGCTACTCTTTTTTTGCGATTAGCAGCAAGGGCTTTTTACATGCCATTTACCATCCCACAGACAGGATAGCACATACCACGATCTTTGATATACCAGTCGTGGAGTACTGGTTGGAGCGAGAAATAGCCCAATTGGCCCACCGACGGGGATCGATCCAAGACCGACCGCGCATCAAGTGAGCGCTTTAGGTTTCTATGGAATACAAATAATTATATAGTTATTCCAAATGTAGCAAAAACAAAATCTAAACACCCAAATCATGACATAACAATCCAGACTATGACATGATTTTTTGTTGTTGTTGCTTAAAGAACAACTGCGGTTTTTGTTTGTCCAGTTACATGTATGGCTTGTGTGTCGGGAACATCAGCATCCAGCCTTTTTTTTTTACATAAATGTTTGCGTACATTTGTGTTGGTAACTTGTTTTAACTTCAGGTGAAGTAAGTCATCCTTTATGTCCATGCTGTTGATTAACATACTGAGTTTGTTTGTTCCAACCGTTAAACTCAAGAACAACTGGTCATTATCACCTGGATTGGACTTGTTTTAACTACAGATAAATACAATGTGTCATGGGCTGAGAAAAATCACAGGGTTGTTTCTTTGCGAAGTGTTTATATACATGTACAGGACACTTGTTTGAAACATCTGTCGGATAGGCGCGGGGTTTCCTGTCTCGCACATTGTTTTTTATGTCGACACCGGTTCTAGTTTTTGTTTGACTTTCTGTGCATACTAGATATTCAGAGCCAAAGACAGAATCCAAACAGAGTTGTATATCACCCCCAGCACCTGGCTTGGTGCTTCCTTCCCTCTCCTCTCCTGCCACAATACCGTGTGTTATTTACCACAGCGTGTTTAGAATACTTGATGCATTGGCAAGGCCCAGTTGTCCTCTTTCATACAAGGTGTTCATGTCGTTGCCGCCAATGGAATCGGAGGCGTTTGGTCTGTTGCCCAATCCCTATTTTTTAAAATTATTTTGTTTACACTTGAGTACAGTGCGGGTTTGAGTACATTCGTAGCCTTGTTTTGACACTCACACCATAATTCTGCCTTTTATAATACCCTTCTACACTGCCCAGCATGCTTAGTAACGAGGACGGTTGATACTCACTACCGTCCTTTTGGCGAACACTCAAAAGAAACTAAGACAAATAATTATCTAGTTTACGGGATGAGATGGAATGTATTGCCCTAGTTTCATTTTTCGTTTTTAGAAAATCCTGAAATAGCTTTTGATAACTTAAGTTTTGTGTTTATGTTTTAATTTTCGTCGATGTATGTTTGGATGTCATAGCGAACAGCAAAAACACACTTTGCGGGTTCAAATATTTTTATTGTGTGCATGATTAAATGTGCCGGGGAGAGTGGGAACAGCAGAGGATGAAGGTATAGAAACGGCAGGTTCGCCTACATAATCATGGTAATTGGAGAAACATGTTTTCTCAAGTTCGAAAGGAAAATTAAATATTTCGGCACGGATATTGTCTGCATGGTCTGTCAAGCCGTTTACTAACTGGTGTTTTCCAACAGTATTCACAATTCAAGTGTACATCGTGTATGTGCCTAACGGGATTTGTGTGTCAATAATCTTGTATTTTTGTCCAGTAGCACAAATACATACAGTATCTCCAATTTTAAAACGATTATCCATTGTTGAGATTAATCTGTTTCGTGTATCTATCGTAAAAAAAATAAGAGTTGTCTCCACTAAAACGTAGTCACACAACAACATATGTAGACATCTTCTAGCACCGGGGTTCTAGACAGATTTATCTAGCACCATGCAAAAGATGGCTAATTCACTCTAGTGGGCAGGAAAAACAAGGACTAAAATGCATAAATGTCTTTCATCCAGATTAGATATACATCGTGTACGTTTGGAAAGTCTGTCCAGGACAGAAGTCAATGGCTAAAGGCACGCTGTTAAACACCAGTTCGTGCAGTGACCAGGATTGTAACCTTGGTTTTGTTGTATTAGAACCTTTTTAGCTATTGATATTACATGCTACTGACATACATTTTTGCACAGAATATCGGTGGCTGCTCATAGGACAGTAATTCAAAACTTCCAATAGGTTCGAACAGATTAAAGGAAATTATTAGGACAAATATAAATAGCAGAAATCTACATTTAAACGTGTAAACATCCAAGTACATCCAAGTACTTATATTGATGAAACGCAGCACTTTCCTTTGATATATATTATCAATAGACACGACCACACCAAGCGATGTTAAAGGGATATTCCTGAGTTTGCTGCAATGTTTAAGATGTTATCGACTAACAAAGACTTTTAACAATTGTAATTACATATCAGATATATTTCTGTGCATAAAATATCAGTGGCTGTATCTTTGGTTGAAGGGACATTCCTGAGTTTGTTGTAATTCGTAAGATGTTATCGAGTGACAGAATACATTTTGCTACGATTGTAATTACATAACAAATACATTTTTCTGCATAAAATATTAGTGGCTGTATATTAAACGTGTTTCTGATCGTTCTAATATTTGTACTAGGATAAATTGCATTTTATGTCCTAAAACATATTTTCTCGTATGTACGAAATTATTAGAAGACACAATCCAGTTTGGGCTTCTTACAAATATTAACACCACCAGAAACGCATTGAATATGCAGACAATAATATTCTAAACAACAAAATATATTTAGTTTAATCGCAGAAATATTTTATTAGTCAGAAATATCTTACAATGCAGCAAACTCAGGAATGTCCCTTAAAATGGCTCCGAGATAAAATTGCTCGACGCTTTGGTAAATGCAATATGCAAACCATTTCATCTGCAATACAAATCGTATCTAGTAGAGCGAGTTACATTCTAAGAACCGACCAATAGAGGTTTTGTGATACAAATATGTTTTGCTGTTTACAGAAGTCGTTTTAGAGAGTAATTATCTCCGTTTCGTGTTACAAATTCTTAAACAATCCAGTTTAGACATATCAACATGCAGATGATATATATATATATATATATATATATATATATATATATATATATATATATATATATATATATATATATATATATATATATATATATATATATATATATATATATATAATAATAATAATAATAATAATAATAATATAGTATATATGTATGTTTTGATGTGTTTCAGGCAGCGAATCAATGGAAAGTGGAGGCTTTGGCGTGAGAGGTGATACCAAAATCAGCAAATACGAAAAGATAATAAAGAAACTAGAAGCAAAACATGGTGTAAAGCCCAGTCACAAATCGGCAAAAAAAGTGGATACTGGAGAGAATTCTAAAATTGGTAATCTTAGATTCGATCTTCTGATAGGACCTAGACAGATATTCCATTTGTCCGTTATTATTATGCGTATATGTGTACTTACTTCATGATAATAATAACAATAATAATAATATACATGTGTATTTTTATTATTATTACATGTATTATTATTAGTATTATTATTATTATTTATTATATACACGGGTACCTACTCAACCTATTTGTTACAGAAAGTGGTTCCTACGTATTAGGCATTGTGGATTACGTGTACGGATTGCAGACAAATATAATTCATGTTTTACGAAAGTGTTTTATTTGTTATTTGACGTATGCAAAAAACACAAATATCCTTCAGATGATATTGTGTAAACACCATAGTCAAACCAATAGTCAAACCAACAATTACAGCAACAACAACTAAGGAATAATAACAATCACTAAAACTTCAGTCTCACAAAAAAACCCAGTCTCAAATACACAAATTATATTCCGAATGGGCCCAATTTAAGAATTATTGGTGATTCTTGGATATACGTACTGAGACTGTAGGGGATTCCTGATCTTTCGTCAGTATTCTTGAATGTTCTGGATCGACTCCCGACTGTTTTGAACATATTCAAAACTGTCGGGAGTAATCGTGAATAAAGTTGAAATCGTGACTCAATCTTACGAGATCTTGAGGACATCGTGTGTAACCGTAATATGTTCGTAGACGCATTCGGGATATTCGTGATTAAACGTGGGGTATTCGTTCGATTATTGAAGGGTCTTTCTCTACCTCTTGCTCCTTTTCTGCCTCTGGTTCTCCATGGGACGTTGGCTCTTCCCTCGTCCCTTGTGGCCGGTTGCTGACTTCTTGAAGAGCAGCATGGTGATGTTCATTGCTTACAGGCAGAACATCAAATGAAATCTGGCCTGTTCGGCAGCCTTCATATGGGCTTCTTGCGGCAATCTTACTGACTCGTGTTCTAATCGTGCGGATTCCTAGGCATGTCATGGTAATTCTTGACGCGTTCTGCATTAATCGTCATGAAACGGGAAGGCGTCCTAGGGGACACGTAGTAGGTCGTCCCGATTCGTAATGGAATCGGGTTCAAGATCGTAGTGGTATTGTATCAGTTCTTGCTGCAGTCGTGAGCATCCATCCGCAGTTCGGGAAAGAAGCCGAATCATGCAAATTTAGCCCAAAAATCGGGAGCAATCGAGGCTGCATTGGATCGTGTATATTCCTGGACATTCGGGGTATAATTCGTGTATGTGCGATTGGGGCTTTAGAATGAGTAAGAACTTGTACGACGGTACTTTTTATGTGAGTCTTGTGGACGTCATAGTAAACCGTGAGGCAGTCGTGAGGAGCCTTATTACAGTCGTAGTAATTCGTCAAGGTACAGTAATGGAGGCGTACTACGTCGTAATGAAGTATTGAATTAGCTTCAAGAACGTAGTACAATCTCAGTACTAACTTACATCAGTCGTGAGTAGTCATAGAGAGGTCGTGAATGAAGCTGATTCATACCGATTGTGGCTACAATTCGGGAGCAACCGTCGCAGTGTAGGATCGGGGCTCGTCGTGGCCATTCGAGGACAAAATCGTGTATATGTGACTTGAGTCTTTAAGTATCTCAGTATAAACTCGTTATCTCAGTATAAACTCCAATCCTAGATGTAGGCACGAATATAGTCAGTGTGGGTCATGCCATAGATTTCCGATATGCACTGTGTGGTTTATACTCTGTACTCTGCCTCTTTGTTTGCATGTTCAGACACAGTCGATACGTTTGGAGGTGCGGCGATCACTGGTCTAGATTTTACGTTCAAAAAAAAGGAAGGTCCTACTGTCGTTGAACTGACCAGACGAGCTACATATTTGAAGGAGACATTCCACAAAGGCAAGTGTGATACTATTTACAGAGAGTAATATGAACTAGGTAAAACCTGAAAATGAGCGCAAGTGAGATAAATTAAATACGATGCATAAGTGTGTGTGTGTGTGTGTGTGTGTGTGTGTGTGGAACAAGTCGTGTGCGTGTGTGTGTGTGTGTGTGTGTGTGTGTGTGGAACAAGTCGTGTGCGTATGTTGTATTGCTAGATAAAAAAAAGGTGTTGCTAAGCAAAGTAGTTCAAGGTCACGGAAAGTAGGTGAAGGTCAAAGGCCATGATTCTCAATAAGCCTCCTTACTACTTGTATTAATATACCACAAAACGTGGCAAAACACATTTATACTGTTAATTTATTTATGAACAAACTGATTTGATTTGTATAAACAAAAATCGTCTCGCCGACAATGCATATGCGAGTCCGTAATTCTTTTCGGAGCGAAAATCCTATTTAAAAAATTCAATGTATTCTTGGAAATGTATCGAATGTATTTTCTAAAAATATATATTAACACGATCCCGATCATAAGGCATTTAACCTTTTTTTATATTCATCACTATCGTTTTTCCCTCATTTATTCCTAAAATGCATGCAAAACTAAAATGTGAGCGCAAATTTAATTGTCCACTTAAAGTAGAGAATGGATCACTAGAAGTCAATGCTGTTAGCTAGCCAAGCAATGAAGTATCATTCGGGTACAGGATAAAATTGTAACCACTTACTTTGCCCCACTTCTCTTGTGTTTGTGTCCGAATAAATGACAATCTAATTAAAATTAGCTCCACTATTGCATGTGGATCTAACAGCAGCCTGTTGGAGCTCACGTCCAGTTGACCTTTCATTTAACCAATCAAAATCTTACTTGCAAAATCATGCCACTGATTTGAAAAGAATTTGAAAACATTCAGGATTATGTCAAGAGTATACGAAATGATTCGGGCGAAATACGGAGTATGCCGGAAACTAATTACAATATAAAATTTTATATAAAATTGGTTTCAAGATGACCCCCCCCCCCCCCCCCCCCCCCCCCCCCCCCCCCCCCCAAAAAAAAAAAAAAAAAAAAAAAAAACCGTGATGGTATATCCATACAATCTGTTTATACTAGTAGTGGGGTTGCTTAATCAAAAAATCGATACCGAGTTGAAGAAAGCACCACATTTGGCATACATGATCCTTAGGGAGTGCATATTGGATTTAGAAGGGGTGTCATCAGACTCTATATCAAGGTCACATTTCATAATAACACTGTGATTTTCTAGTTTGGCTAGATTTAAGTACCACATTCTTCATCAAACATGCCCAGATAAAGGATATATCAATGTAGAAGATATATTTTGAATCAAGATCATCAAAGATGAAATTGAAAATGATGCCCGTGAACAAAATTAAAACAGTTTTCTGAAAATGACCACAACTTATATGTGTTACTTCCCGATAAGAGACAACTAAACTCGGTGAAGATATTTTAACAGGGTTCTTTATTCCGGAGAATAAGGATATATAGTCAAACAAACCCTTTAGCTGTGGGCGTTAGGGCGGTAACATGATGAAAAAGCGTCAAACGTATTAATTCAGTTTATTCCTTTATCAAAGTAAATGTTAATTGAAGTAGTTATTTATTTAAACCTTATTTGTAATTTATAAACTGTACTTTATATGTTAGTAAAATAGTAAAGTCAATTAGAAAAGTAGAAATATAACTCACCAATTATCCCAGTATACTTTAAAGCTGACCAACAGTGCGTGGCCTGTGCAGATCGTGATATGTCAAGGAATGTCAGGTGAGTGATGGTGAATAGCCACCAACTGGGTCAAACACAGTTGGCCAGTCTATTGGTTGATCGTCACTGTCCCTGGTCAGAGGTCAGATGTAAAGACAGGTAAATGCATGTCCCTACAGCTCCTAGCCAAAGGTTTAGGTGCATGTGTTTTGTGCATACTAAAATCATTAAAAGAATAAAACCCACATGGTTACATTTGCGTATACCGTGTATGTATTTGCAAAAAAAAAAAATCTCTCATGTTGTCATTATCAGTCAAAGATGGCTGTCATCGGTGATGACTACAAACGTCTCAGTAGCATCAGATGCCAGTCAGTTTTTCACATTTAGATTTTACATAAATTTAGTTATAAATGTACTTACGTTCCACATGACTCACCACATTTGCACATTGTAGTACACTTCAGCCCTGCCAATTTGCATTTGCAATGTTTGTGACACCAAGGTTGAGCTTTGCAACTGCATTTGACAAATTCTCTGCAGGCCTTTGCTGCTTCTGACAAGAGGGTCCAAACTGGCATCTAAGAATCATCATGCTTTGTCCAGCCATAACCCTGGGGACTAGGCTGATTTCGTTCTGACTGATACTGTGCCCTGTTAACATGTTGCAGTAAGGCAGCCTGGGTTGGAGGTAGACTCTCCATTGCATGTGTTTATTGTGAGAAGAGCTCTTGTCTTAAGTCATTTACGCTGCTCTGGTTGGTGGTATTATACAGAATGCACGTGAATCGTTCCAGTGAAGCCAATGTTGTCATTTACAGTTCAGTGATCTGAAGCGGGTGGTCAGCCATATGGCAGAATGATTCGGTGACACTTGGATATGACTCCCAGGCTTCCAAGGCTTTTTTCTTCCCCTTTCCAAAGAATTGTGACGTAATATCAGATCCTGTTAGTGAGTGGAATACAGGTACGGCTCGACTCTTCAAATTTCCGAGTTTCTTGCAGGTGTTCTTGATGGAATAGTATTGAAACCATTTTCCAGAACCAAATGCTACCCACAGTTCAATTTCGGGGCGACTTGATTTAAGAGTGAAGAATATTCCAATGAGTATGATGATGACATCTGTGTCAACTGTGCGTACATGGATCTTCTTGGCACCTTTCTCAAGAGCATCACTGATGTGGATGCACATCCTCGAGTCTGCCTCTTCATGAGTACAGGGTCCCATGGGGTGCTTGGAGCCAATTGAGAGAACTGATTCTCCCTTGGTGATGTAGACCTCTTTTCCTGGCGGAAACGTGTGAAGAGCTGTCATCTCAGTCAGGAGATTGAAGAGCTCTTCTTTGTTCTTTGGGTCTCGCAAGAAATCTTTAAACTTTGAAGGCAGTTTGGATTGACCTCGAACTTTGGTTCTTGTTCCTTTTCCTCTCTTTTTCCTAGTTGACTCCTTCAGGCTGTCAGACTTGTATTTGTCCCACACACTGTCGATCCTGTCAGTATTGTCCATTTGATTTGTGATCCATGTGGTGAAAACCTTCTCACAGTACTCATCAAATGTTGAGACCTGTCAAGTTGGGAGAAGATGAACTATGACAAGGATGGTGGCCATGAGTGGTTCCCATGTGAGACAAACTCTTTGGGATCAACATCTCTGAACATGCTTGCAATATAAAGCTGACCAAGGAGAGTGCAGTCACTTTTAAGACTGGCCATTGTTTGCTTTGCTTTTTTAGATCTTGATGCCTGAGGACGCTTCAAAAGGGGCAGAGAGTTCTTCTTGATTGGTTCATGGATTGACACTATTCTGTCAATGAGGACATCCTTGACATATTTCTTGTACTGACTTTGACCTTTTCCATTTATTCCTCTCACTGTTTCCACCACATCCGCATTGGAACAGTTGTAAGTGTCCAGACTTGATAGTTCAGGATTATCATCACAAAATGGATTGCCCATTTGTTCAATGGCCTCACACAGACTTATCACCTGTGCTTTGAAGGTTTCTTGAGTTGTGGGTCCTTGCTCATGGTAATCTACTGCCAGTACGTCATCCTCGATGAACTGACTCTCGAACTCACTCAGCAGCCTGGTTCCATTTTGAAAAATAAAATCGTATCTACATTGAACTTACTGAACAACAATACACTGTTTATCTCATATGAATGTTATTACCAACATATCTTTAAACTTTATGTTATAAGAACCGAGAAAATCAAATCAATATGTTTACTATTACATTAAGCCACCCCCCCCCCTTACATTCCTTTATCGTGACCTTGACCCATTTGCTGAAGGTTATTCATGTGTTCTAACTACAATTTATGCTGAATAGTAAACAAATTGAGTTGAAATAAATTATTATAGTAAACCAGAAAGATAAATACATAACATATTTGATATTTTCAGTATCGTGACTTTGACCTTGATTTTGAAGGTCACCCAGACCTCTGATTTCGTAGCACCCCTTCTGAATCTGATCAGTAGGCCCTAGGGGTCATGTGTACTAAATTTGGTGTTTTCTTCAACTCGGTAACGATTTCGTCAAAAAATGGGGTTAAGCAACCCCACTATAGTATACAATCCAGAGTTTATTACTGCACTTTTCCCCCTTTTTCTGGTTCAGTGTTGAAGTAAACCAACAAGTTCGCCAGTTGCATACATAGTATCGCCCGTTATTTTTTTAGAATTTGTATGCTCCCGAATAACGCTATAAAAGGCGAAGTGTAATTGGTCGATATTTAAATTGTTATTTATAGATGAAATATCACCTGGACATGGGAGTCCACGCAATTCTGTTAGATCTAGTGATAGACCCAGTAGAGCTAATTTTAATCAAATTCAATAAATGAGTAAGTAATGTTACTCCCGTGGGTTAAACGTCAGTTTGTGAAAATTAAAATTGGCTGATTCCCAAGTATTGGAAATAATATAAAATTTGGATATGACAGCGGCACAGTAAAGATCTACCAGTATACATCGATAGTTGAGCGATCGCGACTGATCCACGATCAGTAACTAACAGTACAAATACGATCTACAACATTATTAACGCGTGTTTTAAACATGTTACATTTGTAGATGCATGCACTACCAATCCTTGCAAGAATGCAGGTGTGTGTTCCCTTGACGGGTCATCGTACACGTGCAAGTGTACAAAAGGATACATGGGGGAGAAATGTGAAGGTAGGTTTGGTTGCTTCAAAGAACTGATATATTGTGTTTATCTGCTTATGTTCCACTGTCAGGGTGTCTGCTACTAGCACTCGTTTTTATAAACATGTTACCTTTATAGATGCATGTACTACCAATTCCTGCAAAAAATCAGGTGTGTGTTCTCTCGACGGGTGGAAGTGTTCTAAAGGATACATGAGGATGAAATGTGAACATAAATCAACTGTTCATCTGGTGTCGGCCCGGTGTCCCAGTTTCAAATTCCTCCCGTATTCAAGTTACTCCCCGGTAATTTGAACCAAGTTTCAGATTACCGGGGGTTGTTTGAACCTAGGTTCAGATTACCCCCCGGGGTTAGGGTTAGGGTTAAGGGTTAAGGTTAGGGTTAAGGGTTAAGGGTTAAGGGTTAGGGTTAGGGGTAACCTGAACCGGGGGGTAATTTGAACCTATTACACCGGGACGTAGAAAAATGTATTCTGTGTAGTACCGGTTTGCCTAATTTTTCTTTACCAACGAACTGAGAAGTGTTTATATTCTAGCATTAGTGTTCCGGGTAGCAATTGAGAAGGAGCTTGTGTGTGTTTTCTTTTCTTTTATTGTTATTTCTTCCTTTTCTTCTCAGTTTTGTTGTATTTTTCTCGTATTGGTCTCTACTGTTTTAAAGGATTACTGACCTGGGTAGTATTGTTATATGTGTTTGATTGAGCTGGCGCTTGCGCATTGCAGGTTGTTTCCTGTTTAATCTATATAAAGTTTTGCATCGAAAAGAGAAACTCTTTGAGATTTAAAATAATGGCAGCTGAACAGGCTCGAGTGACATATATTGACACATTACGAGGCTGCAGGCATCTATATTATAACCAGCATGACTTTCGCATAAATAAAAATAATGGAGAGAGAACATATTATTGGAAATGTGTTAACTCGCAGTGCAGAGCCTACATCGTGACTGTGGACAACATGTTGCAGATGGCAGAACAGATGCAGGACAACCACGCGGTGGTGTCATTCGTTAAGCACGTAGACGCATTCAAGGCAAAACTTACTGACTGGGCTAAGACCGAAACTACGCCAATTCCGAAGATTTACGGTGATGAAATCTCCAATCTGAGAAAGAACCATAACGCAGTGCCTGACGGTTTGTTAGTCAAGCTATACCGTCAAAGCCACACCCCGACTACCCCAGACAAGACAGAAAATCAACCTGGAAGGCGAGTGGACCTGTACGGAGTTGAAGGACGAGAACCAGTATTGTTGTGCACGACTGACAAAAACCTGGAGTTGTTGTGTGAGGCTGATGTGGTGTTTTCAGATAGGACATTTTTCTCAGCACCCAAGCTGAATTTCAACGACATATGTTCCCACTTGTGTATTCTCTTCTTCCCAACCGCATAGAAAACACATACGTACGAACTTTCCAAGACTTACCATGGCCTAGGTTTTCATTTCGCTCCAAGGGCGTTTCAGATGGACTTTGAGAGATAGGTTCACAACGGTGTACGCACTGTATTCCCCACCACAGGAATTGTTTTTACATTACATGCAGTTTGTTTGGAATCGGACGCAAAAAGTAGGACTAGCATCCGAATATACTGAAAACGATGATGTACAAAAGGTGGTAAGGCGTGTTTCAGCCCTTCCAATGATTCCACCTGTCAAAGTAGAAGAGGTTTGGACTGACACAATTGCCGACAGTCCCCAGGATGAAAAGGTAACATTACCGATGGATTACGTCACTATCACCTGGATCGACGGGCCATGGACTCCAGAAATGTGGAACCACTTTGGCAATGACAGCCACCGGACATCTGAACATATTTGAGGTGGTAGGTCTATTGAAACGTGAGCAGCTCTGGCACGAAAACGAAAATACTGCACTATCGATGCCAGAATCCTTTCTCTGAAAGACGAGTTGATCAACCACAACATCACAGACATGGAGTACACTGATCACATCGGAGAACCTTTGCATTTCATCTGAAAGCTGCGGAGATCAACGGAAAATATTTTTCATTCAAAATGAATCGTTGAAACTGAGACCGGTCTCGGTGGCGTCGTGGCAGGCCATCGGTCTACAGGCTGGTAGGTACTGGGTTCAGATCCCAGTCGAGGCATGGGATTTTTAATCCAGAGACCGACTCCAAGCCCTGAGTGAGTGCTCCGCAAGGCTCAATGGGTAGGTGTAAAACCACTTGCACCGACCAGTCATCCATAACTGGTTCAACAAAGGCCATTGTTTGTGCTAACCTGCCTGTGGGAAGCGCAAATAAAAGATCCCTTGCTGCTAATCGGAAGAGTAGCTCATGTAGTGGCGACAGCGGGTTTTCTCTCAAAATATGTGTGGTCCTTAACCATATGTCTGACGCCATATAACCGTAAATAAAATGTGTTGAAAGCATCGTTAAATAAAACATTTCTTTCTTTCTTTCGTTGAAACTGAATTATGGAAACAATTAATGTGTTACTTAAGTTTGAATAAAAATGTTATGCTACTTTTAAATTTGATAGTTTGTTGTATTAACATATAAAAATTAACAAACACACAGACATAGAGACCGAGAGACGACGGACGGACAGACATATTTACACCAGAGCCGTTAAAATCTAGGTTGGAGCTGATATTATTGTATATCATTTTAATAATATATTTTATTTTAATTATTTGTAATACCCACAACGTAACCAGTGAAACGAATTCTTAGTGCTCATAACTGCACAGTGGTACCGAATTAGTTCGATGTTACCTTTTGACTGCACACACCGTCAACCCGGTCAAAGGGCAATTGACAAGTACCGGGACGTAGATAGATCCTAATTAGTACACGTCAACAAGTCCCGCGACGTAGAATTCATTTTAGGACAATTTTATACAAACTTATCTACTTCCCGGACCATAACCGTTTATCTCCTTATGTTCAACCATAGATGTTTGTTTGGTTGTTTTTGTTTGTTTTTTTAAGTTGCGATATTAACAGCTGTGATAACTAATTTGTAATGCATGTTTTAGATAATAACCAATGCGATAACTAGTGTGCAATGTATTTTTCAGATATTCAGTCTGATAACTAGTTACCATCTGTTTCACATAGCATCCTGTCTGATAACTAGTTTACAGTATATGTTTCAAACATTATCTTGCCTGATAACTAGTTTGTAATATATCATTCAGATATCATCCAGTCTGCTAACTAGTTTACAATCTAATTTCAAATAATATTATCCAGTCTGATAACTAGTTTGCAATGTGTTTCAGATATTATCCTGTCTGAGAATCTAATATCAAATGTTATCCAATCTGACAACTAGTTTGCTATATGTGTTTCAAATATTAGCCAGTGCCCATAATCATAGGCTATGGCGTAACTATAGCACACGACATAGTGACGTTATGGTTTATGAAGATTTTATGATTTTAGAGCGTTTGATTGATTCAAACTTATATTTATTGCTTTTTAAAAAGAACAAATATATTAAGCATATTTTATACAACTTACTAGGCCTTCTCCATAATGCATACACGTCACGACAGTAATACAGTTTTGCAATTTAAATATGAACATAAATAAATATCACAAATATAAACAGAGGAAGAAATAAATAATAAAGGAAACATCCCTAAGATAGCCTCGACAAAATAGGTACTGCCTGATAATTAGTTTCCACTATAGTTCAGATATTAACAAGTTTTATAACTGGTTTGTAATGAATATTTAATATGTTGACAACTGTGATACCTAGTTTGCACTATACTTCAGATATTAACAAGTTTTATAACTAGTTTGTAAGGAATATTTAATATGTTGACAACTGTGATAACTAGTTTGCACTATAGTTCAGATATTAACAAGTTTTATAACTAGTTTGTAATGAATATTTAATATGTTGACAACTGTGATAACTAGTTTATAGTTGCATATGTTTCAGATACCGACCACTGTGCAAGCAGTCCATGTGTCAATGGAGAATGTGTTTCTACCAAATCTACCTACACATGTAATTGTCGTGCAGGTTACCAAGGCGACCTGTGTGAGACAGGTACATGTTCAAGTTATTTATTTTCAACTTACCAGCATAATACAATATACAACGAAATAATAAACCTATACAGGATACGTACATGATTATGGTCAAGAGTAATCTAGTGACAAATAATAATAATAATAATAAACACAAGTCTTTATTTAGTATACTGAGACATACATGTATTATTGATTTAATATACATGTTAACAAATAGTACTATACTGAACAAATAGAAGTAATGTTAATATTAACCTGTTTCCTCCAATAACTGACCTCTAACGGCATTTCCTCTAAATAATTATTTGCCGAGATTATTAAAGGGACATTCCTGAGTTTGCTGCACTTTTTAAGATGTTATTGACTAACAGATACTTTTTAACGATTGTAATTACATATCAAATATGTTTTTCTGCATAAAATATTAGTGGTTGTATAATAAACGTGTGTCTGATCGTTCTAATATTTGTACATAGTTACATTTCATCTTATTTCCTAAACTATAGTTTTTTTCGTACGTACGAAATTATTTGAAGACAAAATCAAAATTGGGCTTCTTACAAATATTAAGACGACCAGAAAGACATTGAATATACAGACACTGATATTCGAAACAAGAAAATATATTTAATATGCAAATTTAATCGTAGAAATATGTTATTAGCCTGAAACATCTTACAATGCAGCAAACTCAGGAATGTCCCTTTAAGTTCTATAATATAGTACGACGTTAACAACTGGGTACGTTTTATGTATATGGTAATATATAAACATAAGTTTCATCCTTAAATCATTATATTGTAGACACTGGAGGATAACATGACACTCGTCTTCGATTTAATTTGTGTCATATAGTGTACATTTTCTCTGTGATCTTTCAATAATCTTGTAATTTGAAATTATTTAACCAGTGTTTTTTTTATAGACTTCCCTTATAATTGGGAATCATCCTAAATCACTATAAGCAAAAGTATTAAAAGTTTTTTTTTTTTTTTTTTTTTACTCCTGATAAGTCTTTTACAGAACTGTATTTGAATTTCTTCAATATATTGGCCAGGTTGAAAACTCAATACTTCAGGTCCTTAACTAAGAATACTATTAGCATAGGTGTCAAATACAGATATAATTGTTTCAATATTAAAACAATTCTTGTTACAAACTTTCAGTACTGAAAATAAATCTTTTCGACCCTCTCCTGTTACTCTCTTCTGCTTACGACTTAAATTACCATTGTAAAATGATAATATTCCTAAGTAATTAAATTCATCCACAATATCTATTTTGAACCGTTATAAAACCATTTCCCTTAATTTCTAAAAAAACACAGTAGTATACTATAGTATTCTAGACAAAACTTCTCCCTTTCCTTGAAATAAACTGTTCTTGATTTTCTGAAAGTACATTATTATATTTTACACAACATTAACAATTATCTTATGAAGACCATATAATAGTAAACGTTCTATCCTCCACGCTCTGTTGAATTATTTTATAACACAGGTTTGTTTACTAAAACAATCAAACATTTTACTATAATAAAAAAAATTAAAGCGATTTAACTTTCTATAGGTTCCTCTGTTGGATTGATGATATCAATAAATATTTTAGAAAGTAGGCAAGTGCGAGAGATAAACAAAGAAAAAGCAATACACACCCACACACACACGCACACACAGAGAACGAGAGAGAGAGAGAGCTGCCACATATTCAATACTTACTATAATATCAGACGTTTCTCCGCATTCTATCATTCCACTTATGGAAATTAATTGAAACCTCTAACTACATCTTTTCAATCGAAGTTAAATTGCATTTCAGTTATCAATTACTGCGCAAACAACCCCTGTAAGAATGGAAAGTGCAAAATGGACACGACCGGCTACCAGTGTCAGTGCTTTGCTGGCTACCAGGGAACTCACTGCGAAACGGGTAATACTTGTTGGCGTTCAACCCCAAAACTAACATCATTTATTTTTATAACGTGTATGATCCATGATAGCCTTTTCATGTGTACATTTGAAGTGCTATATCTACTTCCATATCTACTTGCATACCTACTAAATAAAATTGTGTTATTAAAGGGACATTCCTGAGTTTGCTGCATTGTAAGATGTTTCCGACTAATAAAATGTTTCTACGATTAAACTTACATATTAAATATATTTTCTTGTTTCGAATATCAATGTCTGTATATGCAATGTGTTTCTGGTCGTCTTAATATTTGTAAGAAGCCCAAACTGGATTTTGTCTTCAAATAATTTCGTAGCTACGAAAAAATATTTTTTAGGAAATAAACCTAGTATAAATATATAGAACGATCAGAAACACGTTTAATATATATATATCCACTAATATTCTAAACAAGAAAATATATTTAATATGTAAGTTTAATCGTAGAAATATTTTATTAGTCGATAACATCGTAAAACATTAGAGCAAACTCAGGAATGTCCCTTTAACATTACTGGAAGGCTAATATTACTAAAACTCCAGGTAGGCATACATCGTTTACAATGTTATTATTATGGTGAATTTTCATTATTATTATTATTGCATTTAAGCATAAAAATTATTATTGGGAAGACTCTTGGTTGAAACCCGTTAAACGCAGTGACTGCTACGTAATATCGGTTTTGTAATTTATGTTTTAGTTATTGACAACTGCGCAAGCAATCCATGTGTCAACGGAGACTGCAAATCTAGCACATCTGGATACACCTGTACCTGTCACGAAGGTTACAAAGGAGATCAGTGTGAATCGGGTAAAACACATACAAACATTTATATACACTTTATCGCACAGGGATATAACTAATAAAATATTTTAAAATTTTCGCTGCACAATTTATAAATAGTTAATACAAACAATTGTTTTGATTAATAACTCTCATTAAACAATATATATATAAACAAACACAAATTCAGTTTTGTTCATATAACTTTATCCCTATAGCAAATTTAGTAACATTTGAGACATAGCTACCTCGTTTTACCCTCTAAAGAATCTTTGGTTGAAGGGATATTCCTGAGTTTATTGCAATTCGTGAGAGAGATAAAGATAGAAAAAGCCTTTCTATTCATACTGAGACAGAGAGAGAGAGAGAGAGAGAGAGAGAGAGAGAGAGAGAGAGAGAGAGAGAGAGAGAGAGAGAGAGAGAGAGAGAGAGAGAGAGAGACAGACAGACAGACAGACAGACAGACAGACAGACATTATTGGAAGGCTATTATTACTAAAACTCCAGGTAGACACACATCGTTTACAATGTTATTATTATGTTGAATTGTTATTATTATTACTATTATTGTATTTAAACTATCAAATAATTATTTGGCACCCAGTGACTGCTGCGTAATATCGGTTTTGTAATTTATGTTTCAGTTATTGACAACTGCGCAAGCAATCCATGTGTCAACGGAGACTGCAAATCTAGCACATCTGGATACACCTGTACCTGCCACGAAGGTTACAAAGGAGAGCAGTGTGAATCGGGTAAAACATACAAACAATTATATACACTTTATCGCAGACTCCACAGCGACATAATTGATTAAATATTTAAACATTTTCACTGCACAATTTATAAATATTTAATACAAACAATTGTTTTGATTAATAACTCTCATTACAAAATATATAAACAAACACAAGTTCAGCTTTTTTAATATAACTTTATCCCTATACCAAATTTAGTAAGATTCGACACATAGCTACATCATTGTACTGTCTAAAGAATCTTTGGTTAAAGTGGCATTCCTGAGTTTGTTGCAATTTGTAAGATTTTATCGACTAACGGACGTTTTAGCGATTGTAATTACATATCAAATAAATTTTAGTGTCAATATATTAAACGTGTTTCTTATCGTTCTAATATTTGTACTAGGTTAAATTTCAATTTATTTCCAGCATACGAAATTATCTGAGGACAAAATCCAGTTTGGGCTTCTTACAAATATCAAGACGACCATAAATACATTGAATATACAGATATTGACATTTTAAGCAAGACAATATATTTATTATGCAAGTTTAATCTTAGACATATCGTATTAGTCTGAAACATCTTGCAATGCAGCAAATTCAGGAATGTCCCTTTAAATTACATGAATGAATGGATGAATGAATATTTAACGACACCCCAGCACAAAAACTACATCGCCTATTGGGTGTCAAACTGTGGTAAATGCAAAAACAATTAATGATCAACATCAATATAAAAAATCAACAGTTCAATTAAAACACAGTGTAAAGAACTGTGCAAAATACAAATATGACAGTTAGATAATATTTAAAATTTACAATAAAACGCAGTATCACGTAGGAACTGCAAAATAAGTTCTGGATGGAATCGAAAGGATTCGCAACACATTTCGTGGTTTAAATATATATTTTCAAGTTTCTTGCAGATGCGTACACTCCACCAAAATGTGGCGTGCCGTCAGAGTACACTGACAGTGCTCACACTGAGGTGGAGGATCCTTCTTCTAAATAAATGAATGAGTCAAATATGTATGGCCGATGCGAGCACGACACAAGACTATTCTATTCTCCCTGTACTGTCTATAGCAGGACTGCCACTCTCGCAAGACTGGCTTGATAGAATGAAGCTTATTGGCAACCGCACCGTCTCAATCGTCATGCCAAGTCAAAAAGATAAATTGGTTGATACTAAGTTTAAAATCAGTATAAGTTACAACAACCCTGGTATGGGGCAAATCCAAAGCAGACTTGGCAGCAGAATATGCCTTTTCATTACCCTTAATACCAACATGGCTGGGCACCCAACAAAATACAACATCTTTATTGGCAATAGATAAAAAGACACTTTCATTAAGGGATGGTCCATCTTCATATTGCGCAAAGCTTTGAGACACAAAAGTGTCAGTAAAAATAATACATTTGGATGCTATTGAATCTTTGATTTCGTCTAAGGCTTTAATGACTGCCCAAACGTAAGCACTAAAGACCAATGCCGAGCCAGGCAGTCGTATGGAAATGATAGTGTCTGATGCAAAGACTGTAGCACAAGTCACATAATTCCCACCCGTGATCCATCTGTATACACAGGAATGTAATCACGGTACTTGTCTTGAATTTCCATGAAAAACTGTTTATAAATAACAACATCTGTACGATCTTTCTTCAGATGCGCCAGATCAAACACAATTTTAGGTGGTGTAATACACCAAGGTGGTAAAACAAAATATGAAGGAGTTTCCAAAGTGTCAGTTAAATCAATGTTGGAAAGCGACAAAAACAACTTAATTCGAAGATCAAATGTACAAATAGCATTTGGCCTTGCATCAAACAACTTCATATATTTGTTGTCAAACACCGCATTATGTGTAGGATGCGTTGGTAAAGAGTCGATATTGATAGCGTACTGCAGAGAAAGCTTTGCACATCTAGCACTCAAACAAGGTTCATGTGCATCAACGTACAGGCTTTCTATAGGAGATGTTCTAAACGCAAGACAAAGCCTAAGTCCCTGATTGTGTATAGGATCTAGCATCTGCAAGTAACACTTGCGTGTCGACCCATACACAATGCATCCACAATCAAGTTTTGACCTCACAAGAGATCGATACAGACGGAGCATAACCTTGCGGTCTGCTCCCCATTCCATATTACCAATAACTTTTAAAATATTCAGAGCTTTTAAGCTCTTCTTTTTATCATATTTAAGATGGGGCACCAAAGATAGCTTCCTGTCAAATATAACCCCCAGAAATTTAGGCTCCTCCAAAACTGGAATTGGATTTTTGTCCAAAAACAACTGTGGATCTAAGTGGAGACCTCTTTTCTGGCAGATATGCATACAGACCGTTTTTGCCTTTGAGAATCGAAAGCCATTGTCAATTGCCCATTGATGAAGTTTATTAAAACAAAGCTGCAACTTACGTTCAGTGATACTCATATTGGACGATCTGTAACAAATCTGAAAATCATCGACATATAACGAGCAATCCACACCAGGTGTTATACACTGGGTGATGCTGTTAGTTTTTACAGAAAAGAGAGTTACAGACAGGATACTACCTTGAGGCACACCCATCTTCTGTGGGTGAATGTCAGACAAAGTCGACCCCACCCTAACTTTAAAGGGACATTCCCGAGTTTGCACCATTGTAAGATGTTTCCGACTAATAAAATACTTCTACGATTAAACTTGCATATTAAATACATTTTCTTGTTTAGAATATCAGTGTCTGTATATTCAATATGTTTCTGGTCGTCTTAATATTTCTAAGAAGCCCAAACTGGATTTTGTCTTCAAACAATTTCGTACGTACGAAAAAACAATATTTTAGGAAATAAAGCGAACTTTAACCTAGTACAAATATTAGACCGGTCAGAAACACGTTTAATATACAGTCACTAATATTTAGTCCAGAAAAATTTATTTGATATGTAATTAGTCGCTAAAAAGTCTGTTAGTCGATAACATCTTTAAAATTGCAGCAAACTCAGGAATGTCCCTTTAAAAGATCTATTTTTTAAACATTGAGAAATAAAAACAGGAAGTCGACCTCTAAGGCCCATGTTGATTATGGATAAAAGCCTCCCTACAAAACGTTTCAAATCGAACAAGATGATCAACCGTGCTACGTCTAGATCTGAACCCACATTCTACGTTAGTAAGCAATTTATGGGATTCAAGATACCAGACAAGTCTACGATTGATCATTCATTCCGTGGTTTTACAAATGCAACTTGTCAAAGCGATAAGGCGATAACTAGTATGATTAGTTGGATCCTTACCAGGCTTGGGAACAGGAATAATAATTGCTTTCCTCCAAACAGAAGGAAAGTAACCAGAAATCCAGATGTTATTAAACATATTCAAAAAGAACCATCAAAGATGATTCAGGTAAATGTTCTAATAACTGATAATGAATTTCATCCGGTCCTACTGAAGTATCATGGACTCTACAGAGAGCATCCTGCAATTCCTCCATAAAGAAATGCCTGTTGTATACTTCAGCATTATTGGATGAAAAATTCATGGACTGCTTTTCAGGTTTTGTTTGTCACAATGCCAGGTTGACTGCAACACTTTTAGTGGCGACTTTAGCAGCAACTGCAGCTGTATATGACTTGTCAACCACTGTGGGTGTTGCTGTCTCCACCAACCGCCTGGCATCCATGAAAGATAACTTATTTTGTACCTTTACCTGCTGAACCCGTTTTTCCAGTTTCCACCACGGACACTCTCGCAAGTATGCACAGTGGTTGCTCTTGTATATCGTTTGTACACATCTTCCTATCATGGTCAAAAAGACCACAGCGGGCACATGTAAGTTTCCCACGGCATGTGTTCTGACCATGGCCAAACCTCTGGTATTTGAAGCAACACAAGGGGTTTGGAATAAAGGGTTCAACGGGAATATTAAGGTAACCAGCTTTGACAGATTGGGGAAGGGTAGGGATGTTACATGTGAGAATACAAGTATTCGTCGGTAACAAATCATTGTTTCGACGAACCGTTATCCTCCTCGCAGCATTAACACCCTGTGAGCATAGATTTTGACATATCTCATCCTCACTAACTCCTTCCAGATCTCTGCATCTGATCACTCCCTTAGACCAGTTAAGGCAGGTATGCAGAGTTACCTTAATTGGCACGGTACAAAAAACTGTAGACTTGAGAAGGCAAGTTGAGTGCTTTTCGGTTGAACATTAAACTAATAGTCCATTCTTTATTTTATTTTACTGAGTTTGGCTCCCCAGCCAAGCCAACAAGTGCCTTTTGAATGGCAAACGGGGATAATTTGTTCAAGGCACGTGAGAAACCGTGGCCAATTTTGTAAAGAAATCACTTTGGATTTCTTCACATTTGTTCTTGATGTCATGGACTCCTCGTCCGAAGACAAGAAGTCCAAAACTTCGGTGTGGACTCTTTTCAGGGTCCATCAGAATTTGGAATTAAATTTTGGATGTTATCCATATTTAATAAATCAAGTGTTCGTCAACCATGCCCCCGACCCACCACCGAGTCCAACAAAGGGGACATGGTGCTGCGGATAACCAGCAGACAGCTATGCCAGGGATACATGGTTGATATACTTGGGCAATAAACAAACAATAAATCACCCAATTGACCCTAGCGACCGCTTCAAGAGCAACGCATACAAACGGTAAAGCAAATAATGTTTGTTCTTGACTGTATAACCAAAACAGAGGTTGTTTGCTCTAGAGCATGGCGTGACCAGCCGATTGATCGGGTCGGGCCATTCCTGACCTCCCGTCTACATGAACTCCGGGTTAAAGTGGTGTATTGTCAATGGCAATATACTCGGTTGCAGACATTAACCATAACTCAACCACCAGGATCCCATCATCCACTTCACGGGTCGCCTCATACGATGAACAAGGCGCCTCATACCAGGAGTTGTGCATTTATTGGCCATTCTATAAAATAACGTTCACCCCTGCACCACGGTGAGGTTAATGCACACGCAGGGGTTAAATTACATAAGTTACATAATCTGGCGTAAGTTACAGACTGAAGTAAATATAATGTGTCTGGTCGTCCTGGTGTTTCTAGTGGCTTAAAATGCATTTTATGCAAATAATAACGTCATCTATTGGTTATTGGTTAACACGAGGTCTATTATAACACAAGACAAATACTATTTTAGGAACCGTTTTGCACTTGCATTAAAGTATCTTAGCATCAAAACAGAATATACCTCAGTCGATAGCACGTTTCACTCGTAGGTTCAAACACTGCTATTATGAACATTCAATTTTATTCATCGGCAGTTGAAAGATGTATGCACCTTTTATTTTGTTTACAATTTAAAGTTAGATAAATCTGTTATAAAAACTAAATTAACATCACATACTTTAAGACATATATTATTATGTATCACAATAGAGTTGTCATAAACTATGCTTCATACCGGATCGCTGTATCGATACATCTCTAGGGGAGGGACGTAGCCCAGTGGTAAAGCGGTCGGTCTGGGATCGATCCCCGTTGGTGGGCCCATTGGGCTATTTCTCATTCCAGCGAGTGGCATGACTGGTATATCAAAGGCCGTGGTATGTACTATCCTGTCTGTGGGATGGTGCATACAAAAGATCCCTTGCTGCTAATCGAAAAGAGTAGCCCATGAAGTGGCGACAGCAGATTTCCTCTCAATATATTTGTGGTCCTAAAACATATGTCTGACGCCACATAACCGTAAATACAATGTGTTGAGTGCGTCGTTAAATAAAACATTTTCTTTCGTCCTTTGCTACATCTCTAAAATATACCAGCCGGACATGTTTCATTACAATACTGATGCAGTAAAACCATGTATGTATTGTAAAATATACTATCCAGAATAACTAGATAATAGAAGAAAATAGTGCAAGTCACGGATGCTGTGGTGCTTAACTGTTCTGGTTTTTGGTTCCTCGAGGATATGAACACCAACAATTAAGTACCATTTAAACAATAAGATCGATGTATCATGTATAAACAGGAAAATCACTCAATTATATGCTAATTGAAACTGAGTTTCTCCAGTTAAATATCTTTATTGTGTAACCTTTTACAACTTATCAACATTATAACAATGAAAACATTAATATAGACTTACATGAATATATGGAGTTAACACCCATATATATGTAAATAATTAGTTCACTTGTTATTTTCATGTAGAACATACTTATAAATATGTGTACAAAAAACAAGTGTTCTCTTCTCAAGTACCATTAGCAATACGAATTGTAGAAATAAAAAAGCTAAATTAGTTCTTTTTTAGTAATAATAGATCTCTTTTCGCTTACAGTATTTGTCAGGGTTATGCATGTTATTAGTGCAAATTATTAGTGCCAGTTCACAAGACCTGTATTAGTAAGTGGGTATATTTAATATATATATAGACAGATCGATATATATATATATATATATATATATATATATATATATATTCCTTAAAGATTCGTATTGTGAACATTGAAGAATAAAATGGAACTCATCCACAGCCTCATTAATATTATTTGTCAGGGTTATGCATGTTATTAGTGCAAGTTATTAGTGCCAGTTCACAAGACCTGTATTAGTAAGTGGGTATATTTAATATATATATAGACAGATCGATATATATATATATATATATATATATATATATATATATATATATATATATATATTCCTTAAAGATTCGTATTGTGAACATTGAAGAATAAAATGGAACTCATCCACAGCCTCATTGATATTATTCTAGAACATCCGTCTACAGGTGAATGCTATTATGGTTATGCAGGAGACCCAGTGTTAAACTAGGGGCTGGGGCAGACATTTTATTTTTCGTGCTGGGGTGTCGTTAAACATTCATTCATTCAATCAATCAGCAATTTTATAGAAAGATGTATGTTTAAAAAAGTACAGTATTTTGAAGTACACTAACATGCATGGTACATATGACAGTCCAACCAAAATATCGAATGTTCCCACTACAACAAATTACAGTTATTGTTTCCATATCCTAAATACTGATATTGTTGGAGAATTTCAAAAATCCGGGGCTGGAATATCTTCTCCATCACTCACTAAGGCAAAAGTTTGATTCCATTGCACTGTAAAAAGCTCTATTATTGGCGACACGGAACCGAACAACTGGCATATCAAAAAATAGTATTGCGTTTTAAACACATACAAACTCGGAAAACATTAAAATGTTATTGAACATTTTTTGTCAATAAAACACTTTGATTTTTTTTTATTTGCATCAATTGGCATAGGTTAAGTCTGCTTTTTTATATAGAGATGAAGGCAACAGATGGAACAGCCATGGTAAAACACCCTCAGTTCTGCCTTTAGTCTCTGTGTACTGCATTACCGATTACATAAAGCGGTACAGCATAACCACCATGTCTGGCGTTCCTGCATTTTGTTTTTACCCCCTTAATATATACCATTTGATGATAATTTGTAAAACCAATAATTTTATTTCCGTGAGTTTCTTGCACAAAATGCTATGAGAGTTCGTATGGCTTTAAACATTAATATTATGTTTATAAAGGACTTTTAGTATTATAGTGTATGTAGTTAATCACAAATGCATTGGTTCCCTTTTGCTCCTAACAGACTAAAGCTCGTCTATAACTTGTTTTCATGTAAACTAATAAAGCTCAAACATTTTTGTCTAGAGAAAGCTGTATTATCCAGTTGTAAAGAAGTACGTGGAATGAATCCAAACGCGAAGGATGGAGAATACTGGATCTACCCAACACCGTTTAATGGCAAGAAAGTGAAAATCTACTGTTTCGACATGGCAAAAAACGCAAGAGAATATGTGACACTAAAGGCCATCAATCGAGGCAATTATCCAAATTTGAAACTCATGAACTGTAAGGGTACAGAGCGCGCCGGCCTCAGAAAGGTTGCAGGGAGATATGCGTTTGCCAAAGTTCGAGTTAACATCAAGGTATAGTCGCTGATTCACCAACTGGTGACCATTGGGATTGGCGCAGCATTGTAGCATGCTAATGTCGCTCTGAAAGCCTAATGTCATCCTTGACAACATTAGATGTTCTTATCGATATTGGAGGTTGCTACGACTGCCCTCTAATGACATATCGGTTGTCATTTTAAGTGTATTGTCACTAGCACGCCATTACACGTTTTCAACAATATTGCATGTTAGGCACATTGCTTCCAGTATCATCCTGTGTGGGATTGGGTGTTGAATGTAGCTTGATCAACGTCTCATGTCGCTAAACCGAAACATACTAGTACTTCACTGCTCAAAACAAATATTGCTATACAATTCTATTGACATATTCCAAAAGTCTATGGTGTTATTGCGAGTGGAATATTATAAGTTATATTGAAGAGTGAATAAGGTACTTTTTATTTCAACGAAAATTAGTTTTACAGAAATAATTTAAAAACCCCCCAAACAAACAAACAAACACACAAACACATAAAATCATGCAGTATCTACTAATTGGGTGATTTGGCTGAGGTCACATTACAGATTACTACTCAACATGCTAATGTTTCCTAGTATGATTCTACTCTTATCTATAACAGCAAATCCAGTTGAAAAACTTATAATTATATGTTTAATATATAACTAACTGCATAGTTTTCTAAAGAACATTGAATCCAATGTTCTATATAATCTAAGAGTATAAACAAAAAGTAGTTTAATTTTATAATGGATGTAACTTGGAATTTTCAAAATATATTTAAGAATATCCCACAAAGCAACATACATGTAGCAGGAAATCTGGGAAATAATATAGGATTTCACATTTCGTTATATCTTGATATTTAAAAAAAAAAATTGGGACAACAAGATGTAATTACATAATTTGCATACCATAAATACTCAATCAAGCAGTTATGTCCAGTTGAACATTACCACAGTTCGAAATTTGTAATAAGGCCTCGAGTTCCTAACCATATATTTCTGTTCTGTAAATTTCTCATTAATATATGATTTGTTTACTAATTGATGCTACATATTATTAACGTACACTTCCAGAATATGGAACTGGTCCTAAATGACTTTACATTTGCAACTACTGTTGGTGTCAAACAGAGATATGGCATAGCAGCGGACTGCTACACCAATCACAATAATGGCCGTCGAGCTTCGTGTGGAACAAAAGGCTACTTTATCATCGATACCTCGGGGACAGGCATGATCATCAATGAATCGGTATCTATCTTCTATATTACCCTATCTCTCTCTCTCTCTCTCTCTCTCTCTCTCTCTCTCTCTCTCTCTCTCTCTCTCTCTCTCTCTCTCTCTCTCTCTCTCTCAGTATGGCGTTTTCTCTCTTTATCTTTTGCACTTGTCTACTTATAAAAAAAATATACTTAGTACCAACCAACATGCAGTGTTTTTATTTGTTAGTTACATTCCGCCATTCTTTATATCAGTTACTTTCGGGTTACTTCTATACGGATTTGCATGCCTTCTGTTTTCGATTTAATTACCACTTTTGTGTTAAGTAATAAAAGACTCAATCTCTCAAAGTAATTTTTTGTTTCCAACATTTAGGTTATATATATATATATATTTGTATTTCCAAAACTCGAAGTGTTTAGATTGATAAAGGTATCTATGGAATTGCTATATAAACTAGTAATAAAAGACTCGATCTCTCAAAGTAATTTGTTGATGCCAACATCGATGTTTAATATATACTGAACTTCCAAAACTCGAAGTGTGTGGATTGATAAAACAATCAACGATGACAGTATTGTAAAGAATCAATTGTCAGTCAAGCAATGCGCGCGTCTCGGCATCTTGGATGTTCAAGATTTTGTTGTTAATTAGAGAATAATAGATCGCAGACTAAGTGGAAAGAACGCTATATATTGGTTGTCGGTGTTTGTATACTGGGTAGAGAGTCATTACGAAATACATAAGTACCCAATCTGGTTACTGGTGTACAACAGTAGTAATAATTGTTAACGGGTTTGGGGTTGTTTGTTTGTTTTGTTTTTTTAAATTATTATCTCAGATGAATCGTTCGGGTCAAACTATTTTAAATATGAACAACAACAAAAAAAACCCCCAAAAAACCCCCAATATACTTAGTACTAATCAACATGCAGTGACTTAGTGTGTTAGTTACATTCCGCCAACATTCATTATATCAGTTACTTTCGGGTTACTTCTATATGGATTTGCATGTTTTTTGTTTTGAATTAGCAGTTTTCGTTTGTTGTTTACTTAGTTTTAAAATATACACAAAAAAGGATGTACCTGATGCGTCAGACGATGCCAGTAACTAGGCTAGTTTAGGAGAGGTCAGTGTAGCACACGATTTTTACAGTATCAAACAAAATCATCCATCCAAATCCACTTTTAATTATGATGTCTGGTAGATGAATTCCGAAATATCGAACTATCCGACACTCGAATTATTTTATCGTCCCATTCAAGTTCACTAAAATCGCATTTCCAAGAATGGAAAACAGTTCTTCTTACAGCTGTAAACTGAAATAGTGACTCGAGAAGAGTCAAAAGACATTAACTATTAAGTAGTAGTTAAAGGGACATTCCTGAGTTTGCTGGTTAAATTTCATTTTATTTCCTAAAATATAATTTTTTCATACGTACGAAATTATTTGAAGACAAAATCCAGTTTGGGCTTCTTACAAATATTAAGACGACCAGAAACACATTGAGTATACAGACACTGATATTCTCAACAAGAAACTATGTTTGATATGTAAGTTTAATCGTAGAAATATTTTATTAGTCGGAAACATCTTACAAAGCAGCAGACTCAGGAATGTCCCTTTAATACAGGCCAAAACGCCTACCATGGAAAGTGGTTAGACTACAATCTCCAGCGAAAACACTGTTCTATGTGGATATAATTTTAGTACAGAAGTGTTTGAGAAAGAATTGTTTGTAGAGCTTATTAGCATTACTGGTCAAAGAAATAACTAGTTAAAGCCAGACTATTTACTTGCCAAGGTACATATTTCAAAATCAGGATTTACCCTGCCAATTGCCATTAAAATTTTGTTATACAAAGACGCTGTTAAATCGCGATGTGTCACCCCGGCACGATTTGTCACCCCTGGGTGACGAATAGTGCAGAAAGGTATACTTGATGCACGATTTGTCACCCGTTTTTTACCAACGTAATTTATTTTCCCTATACACACATACATACATACATACATACATGTATGCATGCATGCGTGCGTGCGTGTGTGTGTACGTCCGTGCGTACGTACGTACCTACATGAAGCATATATACATACATAGATACGTGCGTACGTACGTACACACACACACGCAAATACACACACACACACACACACATATGGAGGTGCACGTGCGTGAACATGCTGCGTTTGAAGTTACATAAAAAGCGGCACATAATTGACGTTGACTTCTTCAAAGTGAATGGCGTTGCTTTGATTGTAAAACAACATCGGTGTATTTATAAAGAAAGAAGATCAATGCGGCGTCCTTCTTTATATAATAGCCAATGGTTTCAGCAACCTTTTCAAAAGAACGGGTACCTGCAGAAGAGAGGACTTCGGAAATTCTCGAAGTAACACGTTAGTATTCCTTTTTCATATTTTTTTATTTGTTTCATTGGTAGATTTGATTGCTTAATTAATTTCCCACTTTTAATAAATCTAATAAATACTGAAATCAAAAACATGTTTACGCTAAAGGTCAACTGATCAGATGACTATTGAAGATGCCAGCCATTATCCATTAATTTGTCTTTAGGGATCCCAGCCGCCTGAACAGCTTGAAGAATATATTTATTACATATTAGGCATGCACATTTAAATACTGGGCACAAGTTATTCAAACAACCTGAACGTCTCTTAGTTACAAATGATACAATATTGGCGACTTCAGTTGTTTCTAAAATATAACCATTAACAACATGAAGTAGTAAAACACAAACAAAGATAAACTTTAAAAAGAAAAGTAAAGATTAGAAAAGTAAAAGTTCTTTATTTGCTTTGTTTTAAAACACATCATTGGAAGAGGTGGGGTCGTAGCCTAGTGGTAAAGCGCTCGCTTGATGAGCGGTGAGTTTACTATCGATCCCCGTCGGTGGGCCCATCGGGCTATTACTCGTTCTACTTTGTGCTCCAAAAGAACTGGTGTACCAAAATACCGTGGTATGTATTATCCTGCCTGTGGGATGGTGCATGTTTTTAAAAGAATCTGATAATTGTATATATTTTTTATTTACTTATTCTATTGTATAGTTAAAGTTATATATGCGATAATTGTATATATGTATTGTTTATTTATTATATTGTAAAGTCTATAATATAGTAAATCAGGTGTTTACAACTGATTTATTTTAAAATAATTGTTTACTCTTTTTTTAGCACAGAATGACACCCAATAGCCGATTTTATTTTTTGTGCTGGGTTGTCGTTTACCAACTAATTCTAATGTAACCTAATCGAAAAGAGCAACCCATGGGGTGGTTCTCTCTTCAATTGTCTGCGTTGTCATTCACCATTACATTCTTTTTCTCTGATATTGTTCTCTCTCTCTCTCTCTCTCTCTCTCTCTCTCTCTCTCTCTCTCTCTCTCTCTCTCTCTCTCTCTCTCTCTCTCTCTCCACTTTTTCCATTTTCTCTCCAATCCTCCTTCCACCTGCCCCTCCCTCCCTCTCCCTCCTGTACATCCCCCTCACTCCCTTCCTCTCCCTCCGTCTCCCACTCCCCCCCCCCCTCTCTCTTTCTTTCTCTCTATTTATGTTGATATTCTTGGATATTTTGCAGTTTATGAATTATTTTCCTCTTTTAAAAAAAAAAAGAATATACAATATGATTATTCTCAGTTTAAGTATTCTTTTTTTCTATCCAGGGACAAAAGAATTTATATATGGATCGGGTCTAGGAAATTCCAGAGCAAGTCAGGAAGTGTCGACCTCATCCATTCTTACACATCTTCAAAAAGGACGAGTACGATACTATTGTTCAGCACATTTAAAATCCCAAAGAAAGAACTCACAAGGGTGCAAGTCAACGCTATACGACAGTATTTTAGAAATAATTTAAATTTCTCTTGTTGTTGATGGCAACTCACAAGGGTGCAAATCAACGCTAAAAGACAGTATTTTAGAAATAAATTAAATTTCTCTGTTGTTGATGGCAAAATATTTTTAAATGAGAAACCAGTTGTAGTGAGAAATGAGATGTCCACCTTAGTAAAAAAAAATTTTCGAAAACATTACGGATGCGGCTCAAGGACAATCTGGCACCAGCTTCTTGATGGCTTTGCCAATGTGTCATACAGGAACATTGGAAAAATCCTGAAACAATCAAAGACAAACCAAAAGACGTTTCCTAAGTTTACTAATACTGTGCCACCTAAAGCAGTGACATCTGATGCTGTAAATGAACGATGGCAAATCGATTTAATTGATATGAGCAAGGACAAGGTCATATATCATGGGAAAATTCAAAAGTATATCCTGTCAATCATCGACACATTTTCGCGATTTATTTTTCTTAGACCACTGGTCAGGAAAAAATCCTTGAAAATAGCAACAGTCTTGCAAAAAATCTTCGCAGAGCATGGAACCCCGAAAATAATCCAGTGCGACCAAGGCATGGAGTTTCGTGGAAAAGTGGAAACGCTTTTACACAAGATAGGAATCCAAATTATCCGAAGCCGCCCTTATCACCCGCAATCTCAAGGGAAATGTAAAAGGTCCCACCGGGAAGTTCGAAGAAAAATACAATACAGAACCCTAAAATAAAAGGGCTTCAACTGGGTGAAGAATCTCTTTTCAAATTCAAGAAAGCATAAACTCCATTCCAAAAGAAGTGCTCGGGTACAAAACTCTGGTTTTCACCAATAGAACATGTAAGTCCTTACAAGACTCTGTACCAGGATTTCACCGATAGAACATGTAAGTCCTTACAAGACTCTGTTACAGGTTTTCACCGATAGAACATGTAAGTCCTTACAAGACTCTGTTACAGGTTTTCACCGATAGAACATGTAAGTCCTTACAAGACTCTGGTACAGGTTTTCACCGATAGAACATGTAAGTCCTTACAAGACTCTGTTAAACAAGCCTCGCAGCATTCGAGTGACATAAAGATCAGAACCTGTTCTCGAAGCACTCACACTTCAATCTATAATATTGGAGAGATGATTCTTCTTCGTTATCCTGCAAAAAATTCTAAACGGATTCCGCACCGACGATTTGTTTTGACAGGTATCGTCCAGGATAGAATTCTC
Source organism: Gigantopelta aegis (assembly GCF_016097555.1). NCBI lineage: Eukaryota > Metazoa > Mollusca > Gastropoda > Neomphalida > Peltospiridae > Gigantopelta > Gigantopelta aegis. The sequence goes on along the minus strand of NC_054708.1, from coordinate 43,604,692 downwards.
CAGAAGAGTAAATATCTGGTCAAATATAAGAAACCAGATAATGAAGAAATATGTCAGTGGTTTTCTGTCTGTCACAGATATAACAAGCACAACAGCAGAAAAAAGAAGAAAAAAGAAAAAAAAAAAAAAAAAACTGGTGGCAAAACGAACGTTGAAGTCGGAGCTGAAGAAAGATCTTCACAAAAAGAAATATCTGATCCCACTGACACACGAGGACATAGTTAACAATTTGAATACAACTCACACGACTAGTGTGTTATTAGACCCAACAGATAACCCTGGAAGTTGCCAGTTTGCTTCAGTGGCAAATCAGCTTTCATTGTACGGAATCCACCGGACTCCAGCAACCCTTCGTCGTAATGCAGTGGATCATAAACACAGATTTTGTGACACGTACTAACTATTTGTTGTTGGGACCATCGAGCAATACCTGAAAAATATGCAGAATAGTACGACTTATGGTGATCATGTTACACTGATGACACTAGCTCGAGAATATAATGTACAGTTTTTTATACTCTCATCCGATGGACAGTTTTTTATACTCTCATCCGATGGACCGGCCCATACTCTTTCTTGCTGACAGTTGGCTATCTGCCTGAAAACAGGGGAGAACATTATATGAGTGTGAGTATTACACAGGATGTTGAACTAGAGCTGTTAACATGGGTACCTCAGTAATTCGTGAATCAATCATGGATGCATTTGAGCAGTCGATGTACGAACATCCTTTTGAGTTGACAAATTGTACAGAGACAGGAAGCCCAAGCAACCATTCTGACTATTGTGCAGTCAGTCCAGTCACTGCAGTTATCGCCGGCACTTTCTTCCCAGGAAATCACCCCAAACTATGACTTAACTTTTCAATCAGCCCAGGAGCAACCATTTTCTGAGCAGTCCGCAGAACTGAAGGACTGTCCGAGAACAGATAGTCCACAGAGGCAGCCAATCAGCTCTTCTGCGATCATTCCTTCACTGCAAACATTCCATCACGGATCCGTCGACTGACCATCAGTCAGAAGAAAACTTGCCGTGTGAAATTCAAATGTTAATTATCTATACAATACTAGAACTTGATCCAACCAGAAGATACATTCTTCAACGAGTCAACTCCTTTTTCAGGTCTGTGGTATCCACAATTCCATTTCCCAGACTTCATATTAATTATTCCATGCGTCCAGTTGTTCCTAGCATCATTAGTGTCAGGCGGATGGTAAGAGCAGCAGGACGAAGCAGTGGCTTGGCACTAGAAATTAGGAGGATCATGAATAATCCCAGATGGTTTAATGCTGGTTGTATTTACAAGAACCCCAACACAGAAGTTTCTTAATTATACATGTGGTTTAGGCGCTGATTATGGTAGCACCAGATGTTGCAAATCATATATTTGCAAACAAAAACACACACAAAAGCAACCCCCCCCCCCAAAAAAAAAAAAACTGTTAATGTGTGGAAAGCCATATGTGAAGAAAGAGAAAAATACTTTTGTTATTAATAAAATAAAAAATAAAAAACGATTATTTTTTTTCTCTCTTTAAGTTCACATCTAGACCAATTGGTGGAGGATTTAAACAAATGATTGTGATTCCAAATTTATTGACAGTTAATTTTAATTTTAAATATTCCACTATATAAATTTCTTTATTAAAAGTCGGAATTCTATTGTTTGATCCTCTACTAGTAGCCCCAAATCAAAAAGAAAAAACAATTAAAATCAAAACCATTGAAAGGTTTATAATGCTAAATTTAGCTTGACCTGTTTACAACGGCGCTTTTTCACACGTTAATTTCAGTTATTTGTTTTAGCATACTTAATAAAATTACACTCATGAAAGTGTGACTATTTTTTACCTTTCGCCCAATGGTAAATGTGTATAATGTGTTGTAATTAGGCAGAATCTTTCGGATCCTTCTCAGTGGACCCATTTGCAGTTTTGGCTATTTTCCATTCCATCCAGTGGTCCATAACTGGTTCGTCAAAGACCGTGGTATGTGCTGTCCTGTCCGTGGGAAAGTACATATAAAATACCCCTTGCTGCATATCGAAAAGAGTATAGCCTATGTGGCGACAGCGGGTTTGCTCTAAAGAAATGTGTAAGAATGACCATATGTTTGACGTCCAATAGCACGAATTGTGCATATACTCCCATTGGCTTAATACGCTGCGTCTAATACTTCTATTACAAATTTCTAACATTATTGGCAATGTTATTTGATTTGGTGCAATGATACTTTAACAATACCACTAGAGGCGATTAATTAATTATCGGATATCAGTTGTCACACATTTGGTAATTCGGACATAGTCTTGAAAGGAAACCCTCTACAATTTTCCACTGGCAGCAAGAGGTCTTTTCCATAGACAGGACATCACATACCACAGTATTCGGTAGATCAGTCACTGGCACCGTATGGGATGAAAGAGCGGGATGTAGCTCAATCGGTAGCGTGTCCGCCTGTGAAGCGGTCGGTCATCGGATCGATCCTGCTCAGTGGACCTATTTGCAATTAGGGCTATTTTCCGTTCTAACCAGTGGTCCATAACTGGTCCATCAAATGATGTGGTATGTGTTGTCCTGTCTATTGGAAAGTGCATATAAAAAACTCTCTTGCTGCATAACTGAAAGAGTAGCCTATGTGGTGGCAGCGGGTTTCCTCTATGGAATTGTGTCAGAATGAGCATATGTTTGACGTCCAATAACCGATAATAAGATAAAAATCAATGTGTTCTAGTGGCATCGTTAAATAAAACAAACTTTAGTTTTGTATGGGACGGGGGAACTACCCACTGGGTCCGCCAAGAAGGATCGATCCTACCCGACACAATATAAATGTAATTAAATGCATTGTTGAATGCGTCAAATAGAATTTTTTTTTTTTTTTATTATTCAAAAATGTAGCATAACCATGATTTGAACAAATGGACTTTGATATTAAAGGTCTACAAAAATAAGGTGCACACGCTCTCTTCTTGGGTGACAAAACGTGCAAAAAAAATAAAAAATCAACATGTAATTATTAAGACTGCAAATTAGTTTGTACGTTGATTGGTCTTAGAACAAAACTGCAATGGCAAATTATTTATGAATCTAAGTTGTGAAGCATGACTGAAAACGCATGACTGAAAATGCATCTCGGATCACATAACGTCGTATAGAAATGTGCTGGGGAGGACCCTAACAAGTACACTTGTCACTCGACCCACATACAAAATTACCTAAACATTAATTAGTTACCATCGGGTCTTTCCACCTTCTATTTTTTTTTTTCTTAAAGACAAGACATTGTCTACTAACAATTGTTTCATTTTAACACGTCTAATTGTTGCGTAACCTATTTTTCATTTCCACATTAAATGTAGGACAACCATTTACATAGGCATACTATATTACACAAAAGTAAATTGGTTGCTTGAATTTATTGTTGTGTAACACATAAATGGGTTAAGCAACTTGTTAATTCCCAATAGTCGGTAATCATACAAAACAATGTAGAATAATGTAATAATAGCACGAAGAACTATCTTTATTTGCACATTTCAATGTTAACAAGCCCATATATTCCACTGAATCCAACAAAAGGTTCTAAAAGGTTAGATAGGACATGGGGTATCTAATCAGTATTCAAACAGTGTATAAACATTTAAGAATTGCTGTTATATGTAGTAAAACATTAAGAACAGAGCCACTTACAGACATTATAAATACTTCAGTAAGACAGATTGATTTGTCTCAATCGAGTTGATGATGCAGAATGATACTTTCATGAGAAGATGGTTCATGCCTGTCTGGTTGACTCTGGATTCTTGCTTACACTTTCTGAAGAAACGGGGAGGGTGGGGGGGGGGGGGGGGGGGGGGGGTAAAATGTTATGGCACGTCAAATATATTTCTTGAATTATGGCAAAGGAAATAAAACTGCTTTCCTTAAAGATTATTTTTATAATACAATAGTAGAGAGTGTTAAATTCCACTTTTCCTTTTACAGAAGCGTCAGAAAGTAATTACCAAATACATGTGCTAAACGATTCAAACTTTAGTCCAAAAGTAGAATGACATCATTATTCGTAAGTGACGGCGGTAAGCTTATTCCCAGTATTTTTCACTACTCATAATAATCACTTGTATCTACATACCGGTAATTAATGTTGATCAAGCCAAGAGATATATTACCATTGCACTGATGGATGGATATACGCCGATAGCGGGCCACTGTATCCCTAGCTAAAATTTATTGTTTTTTTATTATTACTTATATTAGTATTAGTATTTGTTTTAATTCCAAACAATAAGAACAAATTTACAACCAAAAAATTAAAAATAAATAAAAACATATTTATACTGGATACTAAATTAGTGGTGACTTAGCCATGGAAAATGTTATTGAACTAAAGAAGGGCTAACAGCGGGCCGCTGTATGTGTAAATGTAAACACATTTTTTTTTTTTTTTTTTTTTTTTTTTTTTGTGATTGAAACATATTGTATTGCTTTTTAAAGAACAAATGGATTAGGCACAAGTTACACAATTTACTAGGCCTTCTCCATAACACATACGTATTACGACAGTAATATAAATATTATTGAGAAAAGAAAGAATAAAGGAAACAGAAAAACAAAGCGACGCAATAAAGTTTCTGTGTGTTCGATAATTAGACAGCAGGTTTGATAAAAGAAAACATTATTACATAATGGCTACACAAATAGCAATACAATAAATAAATAGTAATAATTTTAACGATCCATAATTTATTTACTACTTAAGGGAAACGTTTTGTTTCATTTATATACTTATGCACATGAAACAAATATTTCTTTATTGTCTTCTTCACTTAGTGTATTGTCACCATTTAAAACTAGAGGGTTTGCTCTTTAATTATATATGGCATGTGTTTTACATCAAATAGCCGATGATTAATCAATCAATGTATTCTAGTGCTTTCAAATGTAAACACAATTTCTTTGAGCTGCGTAGACATTTTTTTATTTTTTTTATTTTATTATAAATTCAAACATGATATAAACATATCTATATAATTAGTATATATACGCGATGTAAAATTAGTGTTTATCTGGCCCTGCGTTGCGCCAACAGTGGGCTGCTGTAGGAAAGCGTTCTTTGTGAGCCACAGAAAACACTGCCTTCGTTGCAACGTACAATGTACGTGATACTGACATTTACTCTAAATTTTAATTTAATCTATCTGTGATATTTGTATTTCTGCTCAGTTCTTTACACTGTTTTTATTTGACTCTTGAATTTTTATATTGATGTTGATCATCACTTCATGTTTTGAATTACCATAGTTTGACACCCAGTAGCCGATGTATTTTTCGTGCTGGTATGTCGTTAAACATTCATTCATTCGTTCCAACGTAGAATTTACTTACATAATTATTGTTAAAACCCGATGGTAAATTAATGTAGATGTAGTCACGCAAACTATCGTAATCAAGCTGACGGCGGGCCAACAGTGGGTCACTGTAGGAACATTTTGCCGATGGTAGCCGCTCATGTCCGACCATTTCCCAACATCGGCCGATGGTCCATGCATGTTGGGATATATAACTTTCCTCATTTGAACTTGATAGATTTCATATGATACTCCCGAGAATGTTATAATTTATTTTTATCCACAAACTGATTTATAATAAACGTTAAGTGTGACTGTAATCGCTTTACAATTGATAACAATGAGAGATGTCAACTACAGTGACGTTGAATAAAATGTCAGTTTTTCGGCTGCAACTGCAGCATATTTGCATCTGCTATAGCAACTGTAATGACGTCAAATGTGCATCATAACAGTATTTGATATATTATTATGAGCCATGCCATAAAGATAACGTGGGAAAGTACGTTGTGTGTAACCCTTCACTATAGGGCATATAGTCAAATTTCGATAACTCAATATTGAAGGAAGGAAATGAAGGAAATGTTTTATTTAACGACGCGCTCAACACATTTTATTTGCGGTTATATGGCATCAGACATATGGTTAAGGACCACACAGATATTGAGAGAGGAAACCCGCTGTCGCCACTTCATGGGCTACTCTTTTAGGTCAGCAGCAAGGGACATTTTATATGCACCATCCCACAGACAGGATAGTACATACCACGGCCTTTGTTATACCAGTTGTGGAGCACTGGTTGGAACGAGAAATAGCCCAATGGGTCCACTGACGAGGATCGAGCGAAAGCTTTACCACTGGGCTACGTCCCGCCGCCCAATACTGAAGGGGACGAGGAAATAGTCGAACTTAATATATAAGACTTCAAAATTTTGAAACAGGAAGTAAATGATATAATTAACGTTGATGTATTTTGCAGATTTCAAAACATGGCGGTATGTAACTAACAAATACAACACTGAATGCCAAATAACACTCAGTACATTTGTTTTTCACAAAAACATGTAAAACTATTCTAGTTATTTTAAATAAGAATAATCATTAAAAAGCACAAACGTAAATCAGGAACTATCAATTATACAAAAGATACAACGCTAACAATTATTACAAGTGGTCTTTGAAGTTAACCAGTCTGTGTCTGCAATTATGTTTTATGTAGTGAGGCTCCCCCACCATGTACGAACACCAACAACCAAACACAGGATCAGTTCGTTCCGCTTAGTCGGCGATTTATTACTCTGTAATTATCACATTGATTGATTGCAAACATATTTTATTGTACAACTAACAAAATAATTGGGCACAAGTTTGACAACATTCAAGGAAACCAGTGTATCACATTAATCCTCCCGAGACAAGCGCGCTTCGTCTGATTGACCCGATTGACAATTCATTTGTCTTTAAAATACTATCGGCAACAACAGTTTGATCACTACACACGCATCAAGTTTTAGAGGTGCATAATCTATTAAATCTCTATGTCGAGTGTTCGAAGTAGTTTTTGAAGGCCGCTATTACTAAATGTATAGCACTTCGGCCCGGTCTCTTCATCCATAATGCCACACGTTTGGCATTTTGAAATAACTGAATTTTAAAGTGTACAACTCTGTAGTAAACCAATCGTGAAATTGATTCCCTAGGCAAGCGTGCATTTTACGTTTTGTTTTGTCTAATTATCGAACACATAGAAAGCTGTATTGCGTCTTTTCTCTGTTTCCTTTATTCTTTCTTTCTCTCTTTCAATAATATTTATAAAGTAAAGTTTGTTTTATTTATTTAACGACGCCACTAGAGCACATTGATTCAATATTTATTTCCGTTCATATTTAAATCGCTGAAGCTCGCCAGTTACACTGCTATCTCAACTGCGCCAAATAATCACAATATCCAAACGTAGTAACCTGATATTCTATGTATAACAGTGATTCATGGTAGCGATTATGACATTGTAAAAATTTTCCATTTGACGTGACTGTCAAGCGATTCACATTTTGATTGTGATAAAGGTTTTGTTTGTGTAACTAATTAAAAATAAAATTGTTTTTTCAACTACAGACACAGTGGAAGACGTTCGGTAAAAGGGCATTTGCATCAGTGAGCAAATCGGATGATTATTACAAAATACGTTTGGAATGTGGTGGACTCTGTGGTGGTTGCCAACCCACAACACCGCTTGTTCTAAAGTACAAAGAACATGTAGAGGAAAAACAATGGGAACGTATGTATTGCCTTTGACTATTCTATAAATTAGCCATTTTAAATGTCACCTCTGTCCTTCAAGCTCATATATTAAGAGATTAGCGGATGTTTCACACACACACACACACACACACACACACACGCACGCACGCACACACACACACACACACACACACACACACACACACACACACACACACATCATATAGATAATTTGGTATTTGACAAAATTAATATTTGAAAAAGGGGAATTTGGTAACTGAAAAATCATTTATCAAATTCGCCTTTTTAAAATTTTAATTTTGTTTATTCGATAGTATGAAACACATTATCACTTTACATAATAATGTGTTTAGAAAAAAAACACAAAAAAACACACACACAAAAAAACGCGCATCATTACAACCACCACCCCAAACAAACAAACAGATCATCAAAACAACGAAACATTATACAAATACAATAAAATAACGTGGTCACTTTTCTAAATACATGAATAATGCATAGCTCATCAGGACATAATGCAGTGGCTTATTCTACCTCATGATGATGCAAATCTGTATTTCAAAATTGCATATTTTGCCCCCCTCCAAAAAGCAAATAATAAATAAATAAATAAATAAAAAAAGATAAATAAAAAGTAAAATAAATCATATGACATTTGCACCTGTAGAAATTAGATGTACAATGTATAGCATCTGATTCTTGTAGCACTAAACATTAGTGTCATGAAAAGGAGCAACCGCACTTTCCGTTAATCCTAGATTTTATACTTGCTGTGAGACCACCAGGAAATATAAAAGGTGGTCAGAAAAAAAGTTGCAGCCTTTTACTTGCTGTTGGGTGCTAGGGCAGTGTTACAATTGTACGTATGTGAGCGGTCAATGTATCTGTAGACCCAGTACCGTTTTCGCCTAAGGATATACATTATTTGATAACATATCACAACACCTGCTGTTCAGGTGATTCCATACATTACCTGGGTGAATATCCTAGTACTGTTGTATTTTAACATCTTTGAGAAAGTGAGTTTGACAAATATTCTATTGAGGACTTTTCCTGTTTTCCTGGTTATGCCATTCAATTATGTGGCGATTTAAGTGAGCATGTGTATCTAAACAACAATGAAATACAGCCATATACATTGTGAAATTGTCCTATCTATGAAGATTACTTTAGTTTATGGTCCCGATATAATTCACAATTGAGTGAAATCCATGATAATAGTCCTTGATATATTGAGGGATGCATCATGGTGTTTACCGTGTTTGACTAATAACTGCGTTGCTTTTATAGTGTCTACCATCCATCTTTAATAACTTGCCGGACATGGTCACGTGCCAAGTATGAACGTTCGAGCATAACAAACGTACATGCATTCATTTGCTTAACGTGGAAAACAAAACATTTTGATTAGATAATAATAATAATATTAATAATAATAGTAATACTAATATATTTCAGGTATGAACATAATAAGGTTCCAATGAGTCGACTACTTCACAACTGTAGTCTGCGGTGAAGACTGAATCTAGTATACACTCTCCCCTAACCCTAAAAGTAAACTTAATGTTCAAACTGAACAAATAAACAATATAAAACGTCTGGGACATAGTATCGTTTACAATGGACAAAACTTATATTTGTCAAGCGTAGGTCTCTGAAGATGTCTGCAACTGTAAGAGCAATGTATCAATTTGGCTTTAAACTGTTGGTGCATTATCTTCAAAGTTGTAGGAACAGGACCTTCGTGCCCCATATTCCGATTCCAATGCCAAAATTCCAATCAAGAAAATTAAAAAAAAAGTTTGAACGAGGTCAACATGATATACTCTCCCGAAAACAAAACGCATATTAGAACATTTTCCTATACACCGTATTTATTTTATCATCTCATCGATTTAATAAGACATTTACGAACTCTAAATTTCATATCGTGCCTGTGATAGGTATGATACGTTCATTTACCACACACAAAAAAAAAAAAAACAATTACACAACTATAACGTTACACTGTGTCGCTGAAGACAGTATCTATTATGACTGCCACGGGTCTGAATAACTGCTCTGCATCGCCTACTCATTGACTGTATCAGTTTCTGTATTCGAACCTGTTGTATCCTTGCCAATTCATCTTGCAATGCCTTTTAAAGTTGCTGAAGCGTTTGAGGTGGTGGTTGACGTTGTCGCACTCGTCGATCAAGGTCATCCTAAAGATGCTCAATCGGGTTTATATCTGGCAATCTGGATGGCCATGGTATCACATTAATATTCTGGTTCCGTAGAAAATCCATGAGGCCTGGCTGGAACATTTCTCTCTGAACATCAATAACGGGAAGACGATGACGCTGGAGGATTTGATCTCGGTAGTGTATGGCGGTAAGATTTCCTTTGATGTGCATCAAAACTGTTCTACGGACATACGATATCCCTGCCCACACTATCACGCTGTCCCCGCCTAGTCTGTATACGTCCACAACGCAACTAGGGGCAAATCGCTCATTTCTACGCCTATAAATACGCATTCCTCCATCGCTTCTGTGCAACACAAAATGCGACTAATCACTATGTCAGATCCTCTGCCAGTTTCTCAAATTCCAGTTCTGGCGATTTATATAGCACTGAACACGAAAACGTCGATGTTGACGTGTCAATACAGCACAGCTATATGGCCTTCTTGCTCGTAGTCCAAACCCACGAAGTCGGTTGCGTATTGTTTGCGCTGATATATGACGCAGAGAAACACACCACTGAAGTTAGGTTGTTACAAGATGAACAAAAGAACACAAGTAAACTTATGTTTTTACATGACGATCACAAGACCATGGCTGAAGTTAGATTTGTACATGACAAACAGGGGACTATGACCATATAAAAGTATTTGCCTTTGTTAGCATTGCCGAGAGAACTTAGATTTAGTTATGATCCTATGATCAATTACTTGTATAGTAATTAGAAACATGATGTGTAGCTATTTGCCGATGAGCTCATATATTATGAAATTGCATGTATCCATTCGACATTGTTAACTATAACTGTTCCTACTGTTTGAATGCGGGGTAATTTTTTGAATATTTACTTTAACAAATCAACAGGTATTAAATGTAACATTAGCGATGTGTAGAGTTTTTTTTCTTTCGATCAACATAAAGCCGCACGCCCTAGTTCCATCCGGCGAAAATAAATCACGTTTTTTTAATAAAATAGAGTGAAAAAGCAGGTTTTATATCCATAAATACCATGGGAATCCCCATGCCCCAATTGCTTGAAATAATTTTGAAAGTTAGTATTCTGATGTCACCGGTAGATGTCGCTCGAAGTACAAAAATGCCTACGTCACGACAAATTTCACAGAGTGCGCACAGACTTGGGGTGCGTTCATTTCACCTCTCCTGGACATGTTCCAATTGTTCTGCCCTGGACAACGAAAGGAATGAGTTTGGAACAGGAAGTTACTTTACGAACATGGGTGCTTCTGTTTAGGAAGTGGCTGCTGCAGCAATCATGATACTTGAATCGGAATAAGATGACACTGACCATGTTGACTATACTACAGTGTTTGAAATAATAAATTTTATATATTTTGTATAAACCGCAATTAGCCTACATTTACTATTCGGAACCGGGTACTAGTGCCTAACCTATTGTTATTAGCAATTAGATGCACCGTTTATTATTGGTGGTGGTGGTGGGTAGTGGTGGTGGTGGTGGTGGTAGTAGTAGCAGTAGCAGTAGTAGTAGTAGTAGTCGTCGTCGTTAGGGGTGGAGAGGCACTTCCCCTCCCCAGGACGAAAATGTAAGATTGTTTTTCCTACTCTATTTAAGTAAAGGTAACAACATAGCATGTGTCCCCCACCCCACCCCCCGAAATTGTATCCCCTCTCCAAATATCGTAAGACTTAGCAGAATTATTGGTTTTAATGGTTTGTAACGTTTTGTATTGAGATACTTACTTGTCTGAACTTTATTGTTAATGAAAATGTTCACGAACTGTGAAAAAACACCTCACAAATGAACAACAAGTAAACGACAACAAATCGGATGTTGATTGCGCGAACCGTGCACGAGAAAAGAAACGGAACCAAAATGATAACGGGCACGTGGTATACCAACGTATGTGACATTGAAATGGGGTTATCCCCTCTAAAAATAGATTAGACCTTGTCTGCTCAACGTTTTTTTAAGAAATACGAAAAATGCATTTTATGGTATTACAAACACCAGGATTACCAGGATTACCAAACCGCACTTCAGGTGAATGGAAATGTATATTCTAAATAATAAACGGTAAGTAAACTGCAATTTTATTTGTGAAAAAATGGGTTTAATAGCGAAAAACAACGGCGTAATGGTTAACAACTAGGGCGTGTCCCTTTAACAACAGGTGCGCTGTCCTAATAATCCAAATCCTTATATTCATATAATTCTAACTGATTGTGCAATCAACAGTGTATCAATCAGCGCAAACTGATTACATGTGATGATCGATGATGATATACTAACCGATTCCCAACACTGCTTTGATTAACCTTCAAGTTTGCAAAAACAATTAGACTCACTTTATGTCATTTTACCTGTACCAATTGGGATCTGGAATCAAAAGTGGTATGGCTGTGCCTTACCACTTTAGAAAGTAGTCCTTCATATAATTATATTATTACCAAATACTATTTGTGTTTAATAATTGCATAATCCAACGTTTTTATCGATAGGCTTACCACCGACTTGTGCTGATCACCAGAAGAAGGGAAAGACAACTGATGGCGAGTATCTGGTTTACCCGCCAGTCCTCAGTGGTGTTAAAGTCAGGGTTTATTGTCATGGCATGAAAACCAAAACCCCAAAGGAATACATAACTTTGAAACACCCAAATGTGGGAGAAAACCCAGACAAATCTGATAAAGACTGCACGGGACACACGACTCGTTCGAAATTTTGGCGTATCACAGGCAAAATTGTATATACCAAAGTGAGGATACACATAATGGTAAGTAAAAGTAAGGAAATGGATATTTCGTTCATGTCCATTTGGTGCCTAGTACTGGAACACTCAACAACAAAAGAAGAATAAAGTATACATATGATATAAATTCATTTCTACATAATGCTGTACCTTATTACAATAGAACACTCCTCTGAGCGCTTAGTGCTCACTTCAACATCAATGGTGTCGGAATGCTGTTGATAACGTTACTGATTCACGGTTCGGCACTTCGTAGTGGGGCAGCTACCACCCAATATTCCAGTGAATTGTGCACTTTTGGTTAAAATATGAAACTTGACACATAAATACCATGTCCCAATACAAACATTCTCAGATATGGTTCCAAGTCAGCAGCTTCTCTTCGTGGCTAGGTAAGCGCTCAAAATGTCTTATCACCACCTTTCAGTGGGGGTGGGTAACCACAACGTGTGCATTTGTGGTTAAAACATGGACATTGGCACATGTAGACCCTATTTTTCAGTGTCCTCTGTTGGTCAGGTAGAATCTACAAATGTCCTCTCCCTTTTCCATGTCGGGATTTCTTAACAACATGCAAGTACCTGGATAAAAAATACATAGTTCTCACCCTGTGTTAATACAACGTCAATTGTAACTGTAATATCCAATATCGAAGATGGATGCAGGGAGATATTGGGGGGATACAAGGGTGAGGAATATTATAGTTGGACACGAAATGTAGACGACATTTTAGGTATTACTATTTTGTACAACAGTAAAATATGTATATATAAAAAACCCTGGAATGGGACACGTTTAATACTCCCCCTTTTTATAGCGTGAAAGATGTATCTGTATCATGGTTTCAGTATAGTCTTTTGCACCGAATCCTGGCAACTATCAAATTCTTACATATGATTCCATATATTGATTCTAATGATTGTATTTGTTGCAGTGATTACTCAGAAACGCTACAACATGTATTTTGTTATGTATAACAGGGTCCGTAATTTATGAAAAGAAGTAAATTCATGGAAACCGTCCATAAAATAGGGAAGAAATTCAATTTGAGTATATATAGTAAATAAGTAACACAGGTCTATTTCGCGATTAACACAGCGTCCACATATATATTTTGATCACGGTATTAATTACCTCTATTTCTCTTATAGCCAGAAATAGGTTAAACAAAATATATTTTATTGAAGTTAATGTTAATGAAAGTTAATTTCCACTCCACTGGAAACAAAACAGAATTGTGTTGTTTAGTATTGCGTGAGGGCGGTTCCAAATAGTTTTCAGTCAAATTAAAGTCTAATTGTTTAAGATATTAGTGCGAGTGCGAATAATTTTTACATGCTCATATACCACTAGAGTTTCGAGCATGTCCGTCCCGGGTCTCTGGATAGCCAGGGGCTTGTCCCGGGACAGATAAGATATTAATCTATATAAACATTTCCAGTTAGATAATATTCTTATATGTCTTGTACAACTAATTTTCTACTTAGTAAGACATATTTGTTTAGTTGTGATCTAAAACTAAATCAAGATACCAAAACATTTACGTACCCGTCAATGCCAAAAATAGAACTCGTCTTGACGTCTGTTTGAACGGTTCCTTCAAAAAGTTGAATATTGTTAATTATTTTCCAACAGGATTACTTTCATTTTATAAAAGTAATCATTGTAAATAAAGGATAGGTATTATTTGATTATTAATTTAATTTAACTTATAATGGACAATACACACAACTGGTCACTTCGGTTCGTTTACACACATAACCAGAGTCTGCCAATCTAGTGTTTATTTATTAACTTTACAATAGACATGATGAACGTTTTAGCCAGCATGTCTCACATAGCATTAGTGACGTCACGCCACTGCCGTTCTGCTAGTTAACCTGTCTACCGCTGCCAACTATAGTGACATTCCACCCACATTACTGACATTTACAACTGTCGCAAATGAAAAGGACGATACTGGATGATAAAAATAATACACCCTAGTGTCTTGTGATAGAATAATGTATCAGCACTCGTTGATAAAAGTATACTTTTATCAACTCGTGCTGATACATTACGATATCACAAGACACTCGGGGAGTATCCTCTATATCTTAGTGTTTCTCTTTCTTTTCCTCTTGCATACACAAAATGGCTCTTACCTTTACAGGCACGCTATCGTCTTTCCATCTTTTGTCTCATGTTCTCTTTTATTTTTAAGTTAAATTATATCTTATATATTATCCTTATATGCGTGAAATAATAATAAAGTGGTAGCAATAGTAATGATAATGATGTTAGAGGTGATGATGATAATAATGAGAAATGTACTATTTTCTATTTTGAATTTTTTCTTTAAATAATGTTTTCCCCTTCAGTCTTTAGTTTTTTTGTTTGTTTTTTTAAATATATTTTCTACCTTCTCTTTATTTTTATTATTTGCAGCTTCTCTGTTAACCCCCAAAGTTGAACATTAATAATAATTAATAATAATAATAATAATAATAATAATAATAATAATAATAATAATTTTATATATATATATATATATATATATATATATATATATATATATATATATATATACATATACATATACATATACATATACATATACATATACATATACATATATATATATATATATATATATACATATACATATACATATACATATACATATACATATATATATATATATATATATATATATGCAGTATATTGTTACAATGGCAAAGTTCGTCCCTGGGTCACTTTGTTGCTATAGCGAATGAATTTGTAATAAATTATTAAATTTGCCAAAATGACGTAAGTAAAATTACCGACTAATAGTAACTGAAGACTGAATAGCATTTAAATAATTAATGTATTACAATTACTATGAAACAAACACATATATGTACACATAAACATTTTAAAACAAAAATCACCCAAACAATATAGCATTATTATTACATAGTATGTGAATCAAGGTGCATTCACTGTCAATCTAACCATTTGTGTTTAAGGAATCTGTGGTTGATACCTGCTTCGTTTACAAAATATCAGAACAATAACAGACTTGATTGCTTGAAGTTAGTGCTTTAACTGAATGACTAAAGGATACTTTTCATAAGCAAACCTCGTCTACACATTTAGCCGACATCAGTAACTCGGACGTCATGTGACACTGTTAGCTGGCAACGATATCAAGGATGTCAAGTATCTGTGTGTATACTGCCAACGTGATAGGCATATGTTCAAACGTCGTATGTACATTTGTTCCTAATTTGATTTGTCGGTGTCAGAAGGCGTGAATTCTAGAATACCATTAATGTCCCTTTGTTCCCTCTGACAATTTCGTATCAGGTGGTTGGTGTGTGTGTGTGTATGTGTATGTGTGTGTGTGTGTGTGTGTGTGTGTGTGTGTGTGTGTGCGTGTGTGTGTGTGTGTCTACATGTGTATTAGACCGAACATACGTTTCCACCACAGATGTTAGTAAAAATGTGAGTATTTGGGTTTCCTTTGGTACTGGCAAATACTTTCCATTTTATACATCAAGGGTATATATGACTATTGATATGGGTAACGATACATTCATGTCCCTACCTCTCCCATATAGCTTCACAGGACGTGACACTGCCTCTGCTTTCCTTGGAAAAGGTAAAATGACAGCCTGTAGTAAAAGACAGTGCTACCCTGGTGTGATATGTATGTTTATCTACATGGTGCTCAACATTTACACCATCGTAGATAAATATGTTCCACGCTTCCAGGTACTGGACTGCTGCACAGATGAGTGACATGAAATATGTTGACAAAGCAAGGGAGGTGTTGTCCTGCCAGAATGGGAAAATTATGGAAATCATGCCACCCACCCATGATGCCTTACTGCAACACTCAACATGAGTGGCAAACCAGGCTGGAATATGGTCCACCAAATTATCAGAGTGAAAAACAATGCATCCGCACCACAGAGGTGGGGTTGAACGTTTCTTAAAGACAGACAGTCCTTTATACTGTACATGTGGCAACAAAGGCCTGCAGTGAATTGGATCAGTGTAGTTGCAAGTTGATGTTGCACTACATATGTATGCATAAAAGGCTTATTGAAAATGCACTATGTGTATTTGTTCTGTCAGAAGTAAAATGTTCAAAGAAACTGCATTTATGTGCAGTAGTACATGAAATCAGCAAAGAATCTTGACTGATATATTCAACTACATATTGAAATGATTAATTGGATTAATACTACCCTATATTCCAAGCACACTTTGCTTTGCCTATAACAGAATGATAACAAAAGAAACATCCTGGTAATACTAACGGTAAATGTTGGAGCATTATTTTTGTCCATAATATAATAATATAATTTTTTAAACAATATAATTACATTCCT
Source organism: Gigantopelta aegis (assembly GCF_016097555.1). Taxonomy (NCBI): domain Eukaryota; kingdom Metazoa; phylum Mollusca; class Gastropoda; order Neomphalida; family Peltospiridae; genus Gigantopelta; species Gigantopelta aegis. The sequence goes on along the minus strand of NC_054708.1, from coordinate 43,587,759 downwards.
TGCTTCCAAAATGTCAGTTTAAACAACGCAATTGCCAAGCTATTTGGCACTGGTGCTGATATATTGGTACTAATGCGTTTTTATTACTTTAATGAATCTTGGAAAGTGGGTGTATTAATGAAAGCTAAGTCAGTGAGCAGCACGTGGAAAAAAATATGGTGTATTTTGTCCTCAATTTTCATATTATTCTAAAATCTGGACCTAAGCTCCATGACTATTATGCTTAATTATCTTCAGAAACAGATAAAAGGATCCATATTATAATAACTGGTTTTGATACCCAAAATACAAAGATTCCATGCAACTAATGTCTTAAATAACCCCCCCCCCCCCCCCCCCCCCCCCCCAAGAAAAAAGCAACAAACCCAAACACACGCCCAAAAAAACCACAAAAAACAAACAACAACAACAAAAAAACACCACCACAAAACAAAACAGAACCGAAGAAAGAAAAAAAAAAATACAAAAAAAATACAAAACAACAACAACAAATGCTCTTCCATCTTAACTATCCAGTTATATATATTTGTTGTGGCAGTAAAACTCACTGAAAAAAAAGACATTTGAACACAAGTAATATATGTAAACTATTACAAGTAATAGTTATACCCACACTTTACGAGGTGCACCAGTGAATGTGCGAGTGGGTGAGTATTTTTAACATGCCCATATACCACTAAGGTTTTACGCATATTTGTCGCGGGCCAAGTCTCTGGATAGCCAGTAGCTTGATCCAGAACAGAATACTAAGTGACAGTTTAGATTTTGAAACCAAAATTGGGACTAGGGACATATACAATTGCATGGCCAGGCTGGGAGACAGAGCGGGGCAGCCACCAAGCCAACCACCAAGCAAATGTTGACATACCTAGCAGATGAGTGCCCCATCCCTCCTCAAAGCGGAATGCATAAATAAATAAATAAATTAATTAATAGCTAATCAATATAAATATTGATAAAAAAAAACAAATATTAAAAGTTATATAGTGTTTAAAAACATATAATTTAAAATCGGTAGAACTATTAAAAGCAGCTCAGTCGGCCAGGCGTGGAAATATAGGAGGTGAAACCCGGCAGGCGGAGCAGGCCCAAAAAGAGGACAACGGTTGTATTTAATAATAATAACAACAGAATAGAAACAGATAATAAGTGTGAGTTATGATATAAAATAGCTGAAACCTCAGGAGTATATTTTATTAAATAATAACACACAAAAATTAAAGTCAAATATAACTCGCATTCTCATACACAAAGGCCAACAATAATCTATCCTTAGCCTCTTTATAGTCCTTACTTGGATTTAGTAAATGTTTAGGATCAAAAGTAATATTATTTTTCAAAAAGTAGGAACTTAATATTTGTCTTTGTTTTGCGTAGGCGTTACAGTCAAAAAAATCATGTTTAACGTCTTCAGGGACGTTACACCTACTGCAATTGGGAGACTTTATTTTTCTAATTTTAAATTTAGTACTATTAAGTCCAATAGAGACTCCAACTCTCAATCTTGCAATAATTTTGGTCGCTTTACGATTAAAAGATGCCGGCCCCGGTGCAGATACCCTGGGTTTGATGTTAGCATGCCATGCCCTGCCCTGGTCTTATGGTCCCAGTCCGTTTGCCAAAGACCATCCAGGCATGGCGTAGTCATAGAACAAATTTCATTATGGCTGTAGGCTACTGTCAAACCAACCCTGGGGTCAAGGAGACTATGTTTAGCTCCTGCATCGGCCGCTTTATTCCCGTCTATGCCTATATGGGCGGGGACCTACTCAAAGATAATCTGACATTTTGTTTAAAGTAATTTATTATAAAGATTGTTTCTGGTCTGATACTGTGTGAGCCCACGATGGCCTGGAGTGCACTAAGACTATCAGAGAGAATATCATATCTGCTAGGGCTATTGATTTTATTACTATTGTTTAATATACAGCTTAACGCATACATGATGTCCGTTAACTCAGTAGAATAAACCAATATTCAGTCTAGCTGCACCAGTGAATATCCCTAGAATTCTGATCATGTGGCTTCTCTGGATATATATATATATATATATATATATGTCTGTGTGCGTGTGTATGTATATATATATATACACACACACACACGGACAGAGAGAGACAGATAGGGAGGAAGGCAGGGTAACCTGTTACTCCTACCTAGTACCAACAAAATATTACTGCAAATGATATGTAAATGCACTTTCCCCAAAAATGTTATCATTATTAAAAGTCCATTGTTTTTCCTAATAAAAATTGTCATAAAATTATAATCACTAGTGACAATGGCAGGCATCAGTACATGCTTCTGGGCAGGGGGAGGAGGCATAATTATTTTGATATATTTCAAATTGCAGATGCTCGTTCGTGTATTGTAGTCGATTTTAAATATTTTATTCTATTATTTTAATAATGCAATAACAATAATGTATAATAGCTATATCATAACAATCACGCCACCCTACTAGCAACAGGTTATTTCTTGGTCAAAGTAGATCATTATTAAGTGTGATACATTTTGTATTGGCCTTAAAGTAGATGTCATAATGTGAAATGAAAAGGGACACAGCTCTTGCACGTTTTGTTTTTCATACCAACGTTATTCAAGTATTGGTTGACCCTCATCCACACCTACGGTGGCACCCCAACCCACCCAACCCCGATTTCCAGAATGTCTTTCCATGTCGAACAATGTTGCTACATAATAAATTGTGAAGGTTTTTATTACAGACGATGGTAGCTGAGGAATTTGATTTCACGTTTGCGAAACTTTATGGAAAACTAAAACTACATAAGAAGCCAATATCTTTCGGACACGCAAGGGACGGATATACAAAGCACTACAAACGCAAGAAATCCAAATGTGGACCAATAGGCACGTTTGTCATCGATATGCGCGGAACGGGACTAAAGGTTAACGACAATGTAAGTATGAATGCTTTTAAGGGTGGATTTTAAGTCTTTCTGGGCATAAGGGGAAAGTTGCGGCTAGCCCCATAGGAGAATCAAATACACGATGGCTGCCGACGGTCATATTAAAAATCAGCAATCACCATATTTTACTTAATGCATGAATTACCCCAGGTAGAATCAGTGACAACGTGTCTATTTGCACTACATATAGGGCACTTAATGTTCTGGTGGGGTATTTGTGTAATTGTAAAGCACCTTCACACTGAAGTTGAAGATGACCATTGTCCACTTTACTGATTATTAAAAAATGCTGAAGCTCTTGAAATAGTTAGGCTAAATCATGTTATGTGTTTGTTTGCACTGAAAAAACTATCGGTGAAGTTCTCTTCAGTTTGTCATCATCGTGGTCGTCAAAACCAACATGGTCACTGTTCACCATATTGAAAAATTAGAACATGTTTGAGCTCTTGAATTAATTGATAGCATAGACGATAATTGAAGAGTCAATGTCCACTAAACATGGCACTCAAATCGTGTTATGAGCTTTTATGACTTGATGCCATTTGGAAATCTAATATCGAAGGTGTGGCAGTTGTATTGAAACAACGGAAAGTGCAATACATTTCAAAATAATTGTATGTCCATGGGAGCTGTAATGCATGCAGATTATAACTAGTTTATCTAAAGAAAAAGCAGAACATATCAAATACTGATACAGAACTGATAACATTGTTGCCTTTGTGTACTGAATTTCCAGTGGAGAGACGAAGAAGGAAATGTTTTATTTAACGACGCACTCAACACATTTTATTTACGGTTATATTGCGTCGGCTAGTGGAGAGATAACAAGTGTACCGAACAGCAAGCCATTTATACATCTTTCCATTGGCAACGTTCCAGTCAGAATCAACACAAGAGGGGTGAGATGTGTTACATGAAGGCGAGATAACTGGTACTTATTCCGTTTTGCTAAACAAAATTCTGTCTGGTGGGTGCTACACTTTTTGTTTAGTTTTTTGTGATTTGTACCACTTTTATCACGTTTCTGCAACATTTGAGCTCTTCATGTCACCATTACACAAACTTGATAACAGGAGAGATCAATAATGTTTTCGTAGGACATATCTCACATATAGCCCATGGCCAGTGATACACCAGTTACTATCAGATCCAGTTGTGACATGTACTATAACTTTGATATATTATAAGCTTTCCTTTAGATGCAGAACATACATTAATGGCATGAGACATATCATTCAATATTGTTGGTGTTAACGACTACTGGCACTAGTGGTGCATGGTTGAGTATAATATATAGTGATTAGAATACATTTGCTTCAGCCAGATGACACATTACAGAGACGGGACATCCAGGGCAGGTTTGAATAGTTATGCCTCAAAAGCTGCTGAATTCTCAGTTTGTTAGTACAAGTCCTTGGCCGAGAGAAAGACAACCATTCTATTCATCAAAGCACAGCATGACTGAATGCGATATTGACCCTGGTCTAGCTGGTCGTGGTGAAAGAGATATATTTGAGAAATGTAGTGTGCCATAGGGCAGTTCAAACGACTTTTGATGATCATTTCCTATCTCCACTAAAATAGTTAATACCCTTAACACGTTTCCCTTGTATGGTAACACAGGAGCACAGGCTAGAATATGGTATCAACAGAATAACATTGCATGCACGCCAGATACCTCATATGTGACCCGCTCTGGCGAACACAGTCGCTTGTCGCAGTTGTCGATTTTGCGTAATGAGGCAATTAGTGAAAAAATAAACTACCTTGTGAAAATTGCGATTTTGACAGAAAACAGTGCCTACATGTTTAAGTTATCATTTTAAACTACCCTCGTTTAATTTAATAATGTCTAAATACTTTTTATTACGATTTTTAGTTGGGGTTATTATTCAGAGAGTCGAAACAATGGTCCGAATTAGGCTGTTCTTTGTTCATTTTCACCACTTTGAATTGTGGTAGCCGTTTGGTGAATAGCTTCATATTTAGTATCAAATTGCGCCAAAATAATTCCTCTACACCATCCTTTCGGTGACGTGTGGGTATGACTTAGCTGTAAGCCAATAGGAATCGAAAATTGACCATACACAAAGTAGTTTGTTACTAGGCAGACATCTTAGCTAAGTAATATACGCCTTTTGATTGGTCAGTGACAAGGTCACTGCGGCTTTCTGGGTAATCTAAGCATTGAAGCTTACAGTGGTTCGTCGAAGGGAAAACACAAAGGAAGAAAAAAAAAGATGGCTGCGCCTACGGTTTTTGTTCGAAGAGAAATTTTTAAATGTGAATTTATGTACCATTTCAATCAGTTATTTTACTTTGTCATGATCTTAAAGGGAGTAAAAAAGACGCTCTTCTTGCTAGAGCTTTCAGTGAGCTGAACAATTTATATTTAAGTGGAGCCAATTTAGTCAATGAGTGGACAAATGTAATTTTCCGATTATTCCTGGGATGTGGACGATCACGATGACGGGGACGGAATTCGAAACCAAAATTTGTTCCTGGGTGGCCCAGGATGTGACTTTAGGAAAATGACGTTAGTCATTTCAAGAAAGAAAAAAAACAAGACCAAAAAAATAAAGGAAATAAAAAAGAGGAAAAAATTACCGACAAAAAACACACACAACCCTCCATGGATTATCTCTGGAATCAGAATGTTAAAACCATCTAAAAGTTATAATAATAATAGTTTCATTCTGTATATTGTATTTGACTTATTATTTTAGAAATGTATTATGTACTGGATTTTACTGCTTAATTTATAATTTGGAGCTTATATAGCTCATAAATTTGCAAAATGATTTTCACCAAATTTAAAATTTTTTTTTTACTATTTATTAAATTATTTAATTTTATCGTATTTAACCACCCTTAAACTACAAAACCTGTTTATTCATATAGTTTATGATATAAACTTAATGTGTGAAAAATTTGAGAGCTGTACCTTTATTTTAAGTATGTTGTTGCTATGGTGTTTTGATACCAGTGACCAAAATCCAGGACCTTATCTTCGGCGGCCATTATCTCAAAATAATGATCTCACATATCACCGAACCTTTTTTGCTCAAACTCTGTCAAAAATCAATATATTTTAATAATTTTTGCACCACATTGAAGCTGAGACTCTACAGGTTAAGAATATGCATGTGACTGAATTCGCCAGGGTGGGTCACATATTTATTAATCTCTGCCACCCCACTGTTATACAACCCATTTTTGTTAATATTGAATTAGAATTTCGATTTCCAGTATGGCTCCAGGTGGCCATCATGGATTTGCACCTCTGATAAAGTTAGCTGGATCGTTTGCGGAGTACAAGGGGACTAATGTTGTTCTAAAGGTCCACCCTCAAACTGTGGTCACCGTAACTTGGTCATATCTCAACAAAATATGACCCCATTATAATATCTATTATAATGTACACACAACATTATTATATGCTGTCCCAACAACCCTGTGACTTTCGGAAATTATGCCACAAAGTTTTGGCTTCAACTTATTATGGGTTGTATTTCGGTTTCAATTTGAATTTTGGGAAACAAAAATAACGCAGTGCTAGATCAGGTGATGACGGATGGTGTAGTATCGCACTTCCTTCAAGTACACAAAATAATTATTATTCTTGACCACTGCTTATTCCTTTATATTACAAAACAAAATATTTAGCAACTTTAGTGCAGTTTTAGGTGTCTTAAAATCAACAGACGCTACTCCCAAGTGCTAACACCAGTTAGTTCATCTTAGTTTATATCGAGCTTTTATCCGTTTAAGGCTCAAACGCGCTGTCCTGGGCCCCGTTTTATAAAGCTATCTTAGCGCTAAGATCGCCTAATTCTATAAGGTAGCTATGCACTTAAGGTAATCTTAGCATTAAGATTGCTTAGTAAAACGTGGCCCAACACAGCAGTTATGTGAGCGGTCTGTCCCGGATAGTTGTTTTGTATCTTCCCATTTAGGCAATATGATTTGCTCTAGGTTGGAACTGGTACAGGAGTACGAACCTAGTATCTACCAGTCGTAATGCCGATGGAATAGCCTTAGTCACTGCCCCATTGAGGCAACATTTAGTTCACAGCTCACAAAACACATGGCAGATTGTCACAAAAGGACGCTGAAAGACGAAATGAGCTTTCAGAAAGTGGAATATATAGGACATAGCTTAAGGTTGTCGCAAAACAAAAATGCACAGTTAAGCAGGGCATCCATTCGTACGTGGTCTGTGTCCATGTCCGCGTTCATTCATACCAGGTTTAGTGAAAAATCGTATATATATATATATACTCTGTGAAAAAAGAAACGCATAAGCGAAATATTCATGGCATTATCTCTTTAATACAAAGTGGCATAATAATTTCGTTATTTATGATCGTATCACAGTAAAATTTGACATGAGTATGTGACAATGTTCATGCCTTTGAGGCGTCGGACGAGGGCGCTGAAATCAGTACCTTGTGTGGCTACCAATAGCATCAATCACTGCGCGACATCTTCTTGGCATAGACTGAATGAGTCCCTGAATCCGGGCACGTGGAATCCTAACCCATTCTTTCTGCAGTGCATGTGACAGTTGCGGTAGTGTCTGAGGCTCCGGGTCACGCTGGCGTACACGTCTGTCCAGTTCGTCCCATAGATGTCATATGGGGTTGAGGTCTGGTGATCTTGATCAGCATGGCAGCACATTAATGATTTCATTCTGTAGGAAATCCATTGTTACACTTGTGTCCGGCCTGGTATTGTCCTGCTGAAAGAGATCTCTCGATCTTGATCCAAAATGGGAAGCATGTGATGGCGAAGAATTTCATCCCGGTAGCGTACAGCTGTTCGGTTGCCTTGTACGAACACACGTCTGTCGGTGTTTGAGATGGCTCCACACATCATGACACTCCCTCCACCGAATCTGTCAACTTGGGCGACGCAGTTGTTGGCAAAATGTTCATTGTGGCGTCTGTAAACACGTTGTCACCCATCATATCGCTGTAGAAGGAAACGAGACTCATTGCTGAACCATACTTGCTGCCAGTTTCCCAAGTTCCACCCACGTACATTCGTGCACCAGCGAACACGTAAATGTCGTTGTTGACGTCGCATGACGGGGCCAACATATGGTCTCCTAGTCCATAATCCAGCTTCCGGTTCCGAATGGTTTGTGCAGACACCCTTCTCAAACCAGGTATGCGTCCAGCAGCGTTCGTTGCAAGTGCAGAACCCGGATGTAGCGATCTTTTGCTGCAGTGGCTATACGAGGTCTTCCACTTCTGGGCCGGTCTTCAGCTGATTGAAACTGCTGGTACCTGTCCCAGAGACGTGAAATGGTGCTCCGATGGACGTTCATGTGGCGTGCGACTGCTAACTGCGATTCACCTAAATGGAGACGGCCTATTGCAATGTTTCGATTCGGCAGGCTTAGTCTTGGCATCCTGTAACTCGACTACTTCGAAATGGAAATGAGGCATCATTGCAGCTTTAAATACCCGTCACTACCTCAATATTTTCCCCGAGTTTCAAGGCCATTCGCCAAAATCTTACCATTTCACGCCGATTTCCAGCAAATGTCGCACAACGTGCCACAACGTGCCTTAAATGTGTTTTAGGGTGCATTTGGGCATGCTGTCCCATTCCAGGAACATTAGCAAACATGGTCATTCAGCAACATTGTACAAAACAAAAGAAGATATTTTGTATAATAATGTGTGTGTGTGTGTGTGTGTGTGTGTGTGTGTGTACAATAGAGATGCATCCGTTGATCAGATCCACGTCAGTGTCCATGTGATACACGGGCTAGTACCATGGACCATATACGAATGGATGCCCTGCATAACACACCTAATAGCCAGTTTAAAATAAGAATAGGGTCATGAAACAAACTATCGTTTCCATTGCCTTTCTTCAACATAAATTATAGTACAATTAAAATATAAACAGCAGTGTAAATTACTAATACAAGACGTATTAACAAATTAGCAATGTTATGTAATGACGCTTCATGCACTTACTGTGTTATATTTTTATCTGCAGCTTACATGGCTTCCTTATGGAACTACACCGTATGCAGAATGGTCCAGAGAACATGCAAATGCCACAGTGCATCTTCGATGCGGTGGATATTACGGCTGGTGTGTGCCGATGGATCTGTTAACTTTTGTGCCAAATCCAAATGACATATATTGAAATCTGAAAACGGTAAGCAATGTACTTTCTTTTCTTTTTTTCTGAAATCAACTACAGAAGTATTCAAATTTTATCAAAGAATTTAAATGAAAAATACATCAGCGGGGATAATAAAATATGATTTTAAACTAAGTTTATTGTATAAAACCCTCCTCCTTGGCCACGGTGTCCCCTCATTTGTCATGGTACCCCCCCCCCCCCCCCCCCTCCCCATTCATTTAAAAAATAAATAAATACAAAACTAACATTGAACATTTAAAAGTGTGCCGTTTAATGTTAAGTTTTGATCAAATAGTTTTGCAGGCTTTCTCCCAGAAAATAATAAACATAAAACAGATCATAATTATGTACCTTTATTAAGTGATTATGATTTTGGACTTATTTTAAAATTAAGCATTGAATTTCAAGAACATTCGCCAGTTTTAAATAGCAGATCTCTTTCTATAACTTTATATATATATAAAAAAAATAAAAAAAAAAAAATAAAAAAATATATATATCCATTAATTTTCAAGATTTTATGGTATCGTCCGTTGCCCTGTTTTGGTTAGGTTCCTGTTTCAGTGGTTGCGTCGGTTGTATGCATCAGTACGTATATTTGCATATTTTGTTTTACGAATTTGACTTTTGCACGCAAAAAGTAAACAAATGCCTGTCATATTCAAAGAAATGTTCGTAAAATAAAGTAAAAACGAGCAAAGAAAGCAAGAATGACCTTTACCCACTCAGAAACACGGCACATATTTTAATACCTTTTTTTCTATGAATTGCATACTGTAATTTGAAAGAAAACTTAATTTGAAAACATATTTCCGTCTGTTCTTAGCTGTACTGGTATCTGGTTATTGCAGTCACATGATTGTCACGGCGTCTGCTGGTAAAACTCTCTGTACAGAAACTCGTCAAAAATATATGGTCCTTATATATTTTAACATAAATATCATTCTGGATATCTGTTTATATATTTATTAAAACTCAGAATGCAGTTTATATTTTTAACCAAACAAGTTGGCGGTTATAACCATTCATTTGCTCAACTTCTAACACAATTGCAAGACATCAGAATTGTTATATTCGTTTTCCTAAAATATGATCTTTTTGCATTGGTTCTCGAGGACTCCATTTTGTAATTTGCCTTAAAATATTTTAAATACTTTTTTAATAAATTAGTATCAGTGCATTTTTGTTGAACAACATACATGTTTTGATAAAACACTGAAATATTTAAAGGTATCACCCACTGAAATTTGTTTTTACTGCTGATGCATGCTACAGTTTTTGACGCACGTGCAGTAAACGTATCTACGTAGCGGCCAATTTAGTGCTTATGCCAAGTGTTTAAATACTAATAAAATGGTAGCTATGTGAATAGCAACTGTCTGTTTATAAATATTGATACTTTAGAACCGAATGCTTATGCTCACCGAAACTGGTCGCCCCATGATACGTAATTTAACCTTCACTCTCCAGTAGAAATCCTGTTTTAGAACTTGGTACTATGATTCTCTGGGTCAGCCTCCCACATCCAATAGAGATATTTATGTTCGACCTTCTGAGTCTTTAAATTTGAATATAAAGCCAAGATGTAAATAAAATTGAAATACCTCCCTTTAATGAAGAACGCCATGTGTTCAGGGAGGTTACAGGTTTTATTTCTCGAATCTCCAAATAGTAGAGGCGTACTATAAAGGAATACTCAGAGAGAGAGAGAGAGAGAGAGAAAGAGAGAGAGAGAGAGAGAGAGAGAGAGAGAGAGAGAGAGAGAGAGAGAGAGAGAGAGAGAGAGAGAGAGAGAGAGAGAGAGAGACAGAGAGACAGAGAGAGAGAGAGAGAGAGATAAAGATAGAGAGAGAGAGAGAGAGAGAGAGAGAGAGAGAGAGAGAGAGAGAGAGAGAGAGAGAAATACAGAGAGACAGACATATACAGAGATAAAGATAGAGAGAGAGAGAGAGAGAGAGAGAGAGAGAGAGAGAGAGAGAGAGAGAGAGAGAGAGAGAGAGAGAGAGAGAGAATGAATGAATGAATGAATGTATAACGACACCCCAGCACGAAAAATATATTGGCTATTGGGTGTCAAACTATGGTAATGGGAAAAACAAAATGATGATCAGCATCGATATAAAAATTCAACAGTTAAATAAAAACACAGTGTAAAGAACTGTGTACAAATTACAAATATCACAGATAGATATAAATAAAATTCAGTGTCACATGAAAACTGTAAAATATATTCTGGATGGAATCGAAATTATTCCATCACATTTGTTTGTCCAAATATATCTTTTCGAGTTTCTTTAAGATGCTTACACTCCACCAAAATGTGGCGTACCGTCAGAGTACACTGACAGTTCTCACACTGAGGTGGATGATCCTTCTTCAAAATAAATGAATGGGTCAAGTAAGTATGCGAGCACGACACAAGACTATTTCATCCTTCCTGCACTGTCTGTAGGAGGACTGCCACTCTGCCAAGACTGGCTTGATAGAATGAAGTTTGTTCGCAACCGCACCATCTCATTCATGTTGCCAAGTCGAAAAATAAATTTGTTGATATTTTTAAAATTAGTATAAGGTACACCAACCCTGGCATGAGGCAAATCAAAACCAGACTTGGCAGCTGAATCTGCCTTTTCATTACCCCTGATGCCAACATGGCTGGGCACCCAACAAAATGCAATAACTTTATTGCCAATAGATAAAAAGACACACTTTCCTATCACCATCCCAATTAAGGGATGGTCCAGCTTCATATTACGTAAAGCTTGGCGACACGAAAGTGAGTCAGTAAAGATAATAAATTTGGATGCACTAGAATCTTTGATTTTTTCTAAGGCTTTAATGACTGCTTCAGCACTAACGATCGATGCCGAGTCTGGCAGTCTTATGGACAGTATTGTGTCTGATGGAAACACTGTAGCACAAGCCACAGAATTCCCATCCCGTGATCCATCTGTATAAACAGGAATGTAATCAAGGTACCTGTCTTGAATTTTCATAAAAAAACTGTTTATACACAACATCATCTGTACGACCATTCTTCAAATGCGTAAGATCAAACACAATGTTAGGTGGTGTAATACTCCAAGGTGGTAAAACAAAATATGAAGGATTGTCCAAAATGTCAGTTAAATCAGTGTTGGAAAGCAACAAAAAGCGCTTAATGCGAAGACCAAATGTACAAATAGCATTTCGCCTTGCATAAAAAAACATCATATATTTGTTATCAAACACCGCATCATGTGTTGGATGTTTCGGTAATGATTGAATCTGGGTGGCATACTGCAAAGGAAGATTTGCACGTCTAAGTAAGACTTGCGTGCCGACCCATCATCAAGTTTTGACCTCACGAGAGATCTATACAGACGGAGCATAACCTTCCGATCAGCCACCCATTCCATATTACCAATAACTTTTAAAATATTAAGAGCTTTTACGCCCTTCTTTTTAAAATATTTAAGATGGGGTGCAAAAGATAATTTTCTGTCAAATATAACCCCCAGAAATTTTGTCTCCTCCACAATTAGAATTGGATTTGTGTCCAAAAACAACTGTGGATCTAAGTGGAGACCTCTTTTCTGGCAGATATGCATACAAACCGTTTTTTTCTTTGAGAATCGAAAGCCATTATCAGTTGCCCATTGATGAAGTTTATTCAAACAAAGCTGCAACTTACGTTCAATGATACTCATATTGGACGATCTATAGCAAATCTGAAAATCATCAACATATAACGAGCAATCCACACCAGGTGTTAAACACTGGGTGATGCTGTTTTCACAGAAAATAAAGTTACAGACAGGATACTACTTTGATGTACACCCATCTCCTGTGGATGAATGTCAGACAAAGTCGACCCTACCCGGACTTTAAAAGATATATCTTTTAAAAATTGTGAAATAAAAACAGGAAGTCGACCTCTAAGGCCCATGCATGCGATGGAGGTCGTTTAAAATCCCACACTTCCACGTGGTATCGTAAGCTTTCTCCAAATAAAAACCCCACTGAAACCAAGTGCTGATTATGGATGAAAGCTTCCCTACAAAACGTTTCAAATCTAACAAGATGATCAACCGTGCTACGTCTGGATCTGAATCCACATTACACGTTAGTGAGCAATTTGTGAGATTCAAGATACCAGACAAGTCTACGATTGATCATTCGTTCCATGGTTTTACAAATAGAACTTGTCAAAGCGATAGGGCGATAACTAGTAGGATTGGTTGGATCCTTACCAGGTTTGGGAATAGGAATAATAATTGCTTTCCTCCAATCAGAAGGAAAGTCTCCAGAAATCTAGATATTATTAAAAATATTCAAAAGAACCATCAAAGATGATTCCGGTAAATATTTCAATAGCTGATAATGAATTTCATCCGGTCCTACTGAAGTATCATGGGCTCTATGAAGAGCATCCTGCAATTCCTCCATAGAGAAATGCCTGTTGTATACTTCAGCATTTTCGGATGAAAAGTTAATGGACTGCTTTTCAGCTTTTGTTCTGAGAGATATAAAAGCACCTGTATTGAAAGCAGAAGATGAATTATGAGAAAAGTTGTCTGTCAATGCATTGGCAATGTCACGATGAGACGTGACATCCGTATCATTGACAGACAAATGATGAACTGTATTCCTGGATTCTTTGCCTTTGATTTTAGGGATCCTATTCCAGACAGATTTCACCGATGTTCGTGAATTCAGCTTGGAGACAAAAGTTCTCCAAGATGTTTTCTTACTCTGTCTAATCTCTCTACGAGCCTTAGCCCTAGCAATACGAAATGCATCCAGGTTATCTGCTGTAGGTTCACATTTGAAACACTGTTTCGCTCTTTAAATGCATCGTTGCATGTATCATTAAACCATGGTTTATTGAAACGCTTTGACACTGCCGAAGACTTAGGAATAGTTTCATCTGCAATCTCCTTCAAGATGGGAGTGAAAACAAACATGGGATGATCAACATCAGTAATAGCATATTGTTGCAGACGAGTGCTGCACAGATGCTGAAAGTGAACCCAATTTGCCTTCGCCAACTTCTACCGTTGAACACTTTCAAATGACGGAGGTCCATCATTCTTCAAAATAATGGGAGAGTGGTCATTGCCACAAAGGTCTGGGCCTACTTTCCAGGAGAAATCAAGAAAATGTGATCCACTTGCAGAATGAAAATATTTGGGACTTTTATCATTAAATAAAAGTAAATCGTTTTTGAGAATCAAGTCTTCCAATTGTTTTCCTCTAATACTGACATCCTCGCATCCCCGCAACGTGTGGTGACCATTAAAATCTCCCATAATAACAAAGGGAGTAGCGAGCTGATCAATAGATCTTGAAGGTCCCTAGGATTGAAATTAAAATCATTACGAGGTGGCAAGTAAACTGAACATAGAGTAACAGTTTTATGAGCCGTGACTGTGACGGCTTGTAAAGTAGTATTTAATGTGACAATACTCTGAGGAATGTTTTCATTAACAAGAATAGAAACACCCCCAGATGCCCTATTTTCAGTTTCTTGAAATTTATGATAGAGGTTAAATACTCTCATGGTAATATGATCAGTGTCCTTCAAGAAAGTTTCTTGAAGACACACTGAAATAGGATTATGTCTTTGAATTAAAAGACTTAATTCATCAAAGTTGGGCCTAAGCCCACGGCAGTTCCATTTTAGGAGTTTATTTGCCATTGGGTGGAAGTATGGGATTTATTTTGGCCTTTTCCTTTGCCCTAGGTCGTGATGGCTTTTGTGACTGAGAATGATCCTGAGATGAATCATCCATATCGTCACAAACATCCATCGACAAAGGATCAAAAGGGTTATGTATTGGGACGGATCTCTGCTCAATCTTCTTCGTCTGTCCCAAAGAACTACTTGTATTACTTTTAGTGTCTTTTCCTGTCTGAGGGACACTAGGACCTGGCATCCCAGTGTTCAACCTACGTGATGGATTCAAAGACGCTTGAACTGACTTGCGTCCTTTCTGTTGTTCAACAGCATCTTTCATTTTTTTAACAGCTTCATGTTGTCGTTGAACCTGGTTCGCTGTCTGTTTTTCAGCCTTTTCAATATCTGAAAGTGTTTTGTATTTACTTTATCGTAACGCCATGTTAGATCTGTGTTGACTGCCACGCTTCTAGTAGAAACTTTAACAGCAGCAGCATATGACTGGCCTGTAAAAGCAGGTGCTGCAGTCTTCACCAGTTTCCTGGCTTCAGGAAAAGACAAGCGTTTTTCAACTTTTACTTGTTAAACCTTTTTTTCCAACTTCCACTTTGCACACTCTCGCGAGTATGCAAAGTGATTTTCCTTGCACTTGATGCAGCTGATGCTATTATTGCAAGACTTGCTCTCATGATCAGCCTGGCCACAACGAGCACAAGTCAGTTTTATTTCAACAAGTGTTTTGTCCATGACCATACTACTGACACTTAAAACAACGCAAGGGATTTGGTATGTAAGGCTCAACAGGTATATGTAAATACCCAGCCTTAATCGACTGTGGAAGGACTGGCTTTCCAAAAGTTAGGATAAAGATATTCATAGGAACTAATTCATTATTCCTATGAACCTTGATCCTCTTGACAGCAGAAACACCCTGTGATGACAAATTTTCACAAATTTCGTCGTCACTTACACCTTCTAAGTCACGAGACCAGATCACCCCCTTTGATGAGTTTAGTTAGGAATGTGGCGTTACAATGATGCAGATATTGCATAAACTGGTAGATTTCAACAAGCACTTTGAATGACTCTCAGTGCTGCATTCAACTAACAGCGATCCATTTTTCCGGGTTTTTTTTTTTTTTTTAACAGTTTTAGGCTCGCCAGCTAAGCCAACAAGCCCTTTCTGTACAGCAAAAGGTGATAACCTCTTCAAGGCTCCGTCATCAGATGAACTAATAACCAGAAACCTTGGCCAGGAATCTGATGTTACTACCTTCGATTTCTTCATAATTGACGAATTAGTTATAGATTCTTCATCAGAGTTTGAGAATGGTTTGAAGCCATATGTAGGAAACATGATTCATCAACCATGCTCCCCACCCACCACCGAGTCCAACAAGGGGACATGGTGCTGCGGATAACCAGCAGGCAGACATGCCAGGGATACATGGTTGATATACTCAGGCAATGAAATAATCAAACACCTGATTGACCCTAGCCACCTAGGCAATATAAACAAAACAAAGATTGTTTGCTATTGAGCTTGGCATGACCAGCCGATTGATCAGGTCGGGCCATTCCTGACCTCCCTTCTACATGGACTCCAGGCCAAAGTGGTGTATTGTCAATGACAGTATACTCTGTTGCTTTAACCACGACTCAACCACCAGGATCCCATCATCCACTTCACGGGTCGCACCTCACGGCAAACAAGGTGCCTCATACGAGGAGTTATGCATTTATTGGCAATTCTATGAAAGAATGTTCACCCCTGCACCTCGGTGAGGTTAATGCACACGCAGGGGGGGGGGGGGAGAGAGAGAGAGAGAGAGAGAGAGAGAGAGAGAGAGATAGAGAGAGAGAGCATTATCAGAGCGTGTTTCGCTGTCGTCGATCCCTTTTTAACCAAGTTGCCCAAACTGACAGCGCAAAGTAATCAAAATGGAAAACATTTGAATGCTATCAGAATCATGTATTACTAAAAAATCAATATCAATGGAGTCGGTATATATAAGTTGCAAATCATCTAACAAAACGCTATATAATATTAAACGAAAGTTACGTGACCACAATCAATAGTATTAGATGATGGTTGTGTTATTTCAAATCATTTACAACGTAATTATACACATTCCACTAAGTTGTTGTTATTCAATAGATTTGGAATAAACAAAATAGGTCATATTATCAATTAACAACACATACCTCTATGTTAAATATACATGTAAAAATATGCTCATTACTAAGTATTATGATACCTTTTTATGAAAGCAGGAGCAAGTGATTGTGATATAATGAATACTGTATTCGATGTGTCATTGTATTTGCTGGGTAAAGTACTCAATCACATCCAAATACCAAAGAGATAATTTTCACTACAAACCATTGGTTGTCTATAAGAAAAATAGGAAACACTATGTCTAACATGCTTAAAATAACTAGGAAAGAAATTTTAATTGGATAGTAAAGCTTGTCAGAAGGCAACAGTTTCGTAGATTTCATTTTAGTTTAGTATCTTCGTCCTGCCTTTGAAAGCCCTGAGCTTCATTCACTGTAATCTCGAAGCTTCTCTTGCTGTGTCTTTTTGGCTCTGGTGTGTTTTAGGCAGATCATGTTTTGAAACGTGATCTATAATTCGTCAAATAAACTAGGCCATATCAAAGTTGCAAAGAAGGCACTTTTTATCCTTCGCATCGATGTGTTTAACACATCTGATATGCCAATCGTCATTATAGATTACGGCAAATCACATATCCTCGGAGAGATCACCTGCCATAATTGAAATGTCAGAAGACTGAGCTCATGTGTAACATCAGCTCTAGCTGACATTCATCAGTAACAGCTGCATGAATTGTGTCTGTATTGACTAACGCATCAGTACTAACAGCCACAGTATGTTTTGTGTTTTTCTATATGGACGTGTGTTTCAATACTAAATGATGCAGGCAGTTGTTGTGTTTTATATATATATATATATATATATATATATATATATATCTGTGTGTGTGTGTGTGTGTGTGTGTGTGTGTGTGTGTGTGTGTGTGTGTGTGTGTGTGTGTGTGTGTGTGTGTGTGTGTGTGTGTGTGTCAGAAACTAATCGGCATGGTAGTTTCCTTCCAAACAGTAAACTAAACGGATTTTCACATCTGCAGCTGAAGTGTGCCTTTATCAAGAACTAGGGTTTTATTGAATTTGTGCAGTTTCTGAACCAGCATCTTCACACTCTTCTGAACTCACGAAGATGTACTTAACATTGTTGTGGTACTTTTGTCCTCATGTGTAATCGGCCATGCATTCGGCCTGCTACACCATCGCATGTCTAAGTTAAAAATAATTCCACGTTGCGGGGACACCCAACACGCTTTTATGGTCAGAAACAATGCAAAATGTTGTTTTATTTCTATATGGCTGTATCCAGTAATGTATCCAGTCTATCCGTTTGTATATTGGGAACTAGCTTCTTCAGGATAGCATACACGGTACCGATGCTGTGATCTAAGTCATCTGAGGTGAACACGTAGCTTTTGTGTTTGAGATAATCGTCTGCATAGACAACTACATGATGCAAAGTTACGGCAGCACTCGTCCAATGTGATACAGCTAAAATGTTCCGCAAAATCCATTTGAAGAACAACATGATTTTTCAGCAAACTGTTGTCAAGATTTGAAAAGACTTTATATTGGTCCTTGACCCTTAATGCATATGCCAAGAACTCGCATGGTTGTTCCGAGACAATTTTACTAAAACCATCTTCCTCCACAATTCTTGTTGGGTTTTTCTTACCATCTGGCATATCCACCTCCTTCCATCTTCAATATACAATCTTTTCGCTGTTCAATTGTTTCAGGAATTATGCAGGTGATTGATCTTTTAATGTGCGCCCATACTCATCAGGGTTGAGTTGCACATTGCAACCTGAAGATTTCATAGATTTCAACCACGCCATAGTTTGGTACTTTTGGCAAAGACATTGTTTTTTGCGAGTAATGTATTGTGTTAGGATATGTTTCGGTCACATCCTGCAGAATGTTTCTTGTGAGATCTCCAGTGTATTCCCTGACATAAATATAAGATACCTATACAAACAACTGTCATTTAGAACTATTTTCTGTTTCTTTCCCCTATTTATTGTTTTCGCATCATTCCTCTTTGGCATCACTCAACTATCTCTAGAAAAATTGTAAAACTTTCTTGAAGTCTTTGGTGTTGCACAAGTACTCGTGTGGTGTTGGGAATTCGTTCACACTCCTTGCTTTGTTTTACGACTAAAACCTTTCACGTTTCCAAATTAATTATGCAAGTGATATGTCTTAATTACCTGACAACATACAACTCTTTTAACAACTTGATTTCCTTTATATCCATTTGATCATCGAGCCTGTTTAATTTCATTTCATCTATATCATTTGTCAAAATCATTTTGTGTGTGTGTGTGTGTGTGTGTGATATTTTTTTTTTACGAAGTTCTTCCACAACTATATTTCAGGCGTTTGCATTTCTGGTTCATCTGGAGAAACATTCCCACTTACAGTAGGACATGCACCATTTTGCTTTTTCGCTATCTCGTATCTGTTGGATACACAATTTTTATATTGATGTTATTCATCATTTAATGTTTAAATTTATCGTAGTTTGAAACCCAGTAGCTGATGTATTTTTCGTGCTGAGGTGCCGTTAAACAACTAATCTGTTATATTCCATTCTCTTGGATGCACATGTATATGTTTAATCAACTTGTTAAGTTCTGTGGGAACATTGATTCTTCTTCTTGACGTAACTGTTTCATTTCGTAACTTATTATTACCCATATCCTATCTTGTTTTATTGGATAACCAGTATATTACTATAATAAATATATTTATTTTGGGTGGCGAAATGACTCTCTATAAACGAACAGGACTAAGTGCGAAACAATGAAGGGTGCGAATTGATATTAGGGTGAAACGACCCGGAATCTATCTATCTATCTATCTATCTTATCTATATATCTATATAAAACAAAATGAAAGATTTATCTATCTATCTTATCTATCTATATAAAACAAAATGAAAAAATGTCATCCATACTAGACTCTATTTCAATTATAAATAGTAAGAGACAAAGCAAACACTTGAAACAAATACTGACAAGAAAGAAATGTTTTATTTAACGACGCACTCAACACATTTTATTTACGGTTATATGGCGTCAGACATATAGTTAAGGACCACACAGATTTTGAGAGGAAACCCGCTGTCGCCACTTCATGGGCTACTCTTTCCGATTAGCAGCAAGGGATCTTTTATTTGCGCTTCCCACAGGCAGGATAGCACAGACCATGGCCTTTGTTGAACCAGTTATGAATCAATGATCGTTGCAAGTGGTTTACACCTACCCATTGAGCCTTGCGGGGCACTCACTCAGGGTTTGGAGTCGGTATCTGGATTAAAAAACCCATGCCTCGACTGGGATCCGAACCCAGTACCTACCACCCTGTAGACCGATGGCCTAACCACGACGCCACCGAGGCCGGTGAGATACTGAGAAAGGCGCGATTTGAATCTACAACAGTAGAACATAAATGCAGTGTTAAAAAGTGTAACTGAAGTGTATGCTAGTAGTCCATGATTCCATTTATAATAAATTCTCGTTTACTGAAGTTTATTGACAAAAATTGAAGAAATTTGACTACATGCACATTCAGAATAATAAACTTTCAGTCAAGTTTATTTGCTTCAAAAATCAGTTTAAAAAAATTACCATCGGCATATTCAAAATTGCCGTCGGTGGGCCCTTTCACCGCCGCAATTTTTTTTTTTTTTTTTTAATTGCCGTGGGTCATAAACTAGGGCAAACCAGGTTAGGTTTATGCAAACGTTTATTTAAAGTTCAAGAAAAACTATACCAAAGACATAGCTGTTTTTTTTGGTCATTATTGTGCCTTCTGTTCTTATTTGTACACACCAATAAGCGTATTAAATATATCTTTAGATTTTGAGATCAAATATCTAAAAAAAACACCCATAATTCCTTAGTTTGCTTTCATGAAGTGCATTTTCAGTTTATACTAGATTCAGAACCATTGTTACCAGATTTTATTATCTGCTTTCGAGTAAGTTGATAATTTATGTTATTGTTAAAGCTGCATTATTACCCAGTGTTACTAGCTAAGTAATATGCTGGATCAAATATTGTAGGGATACATCCAGTATGAATATTGCATTAATCTAGATTTAAAATCAATCTAATTAAAATTAGCTCCACTATTACCTGTGGATCTAACAGCAGCCAGTTGGCGCTCATGTCCACCAATCAAAACCTTACTTGCAGAATCATGCCAGTGATTTAAAAATAATTTGAAAACATTCCGAATTATCCATGTGTCGTGTGAATTACGAATGCCTTAAAAAGTGTTTTTTATTTATAAAATAAATAATTGTAATGTAAAACTGAAGACTGATTTAGTTTTTAGTTTTTTTAATAAATAAATAATTTGTAATGTAAAATTGAAGACTGACAACCCATCCCGTATGTATTGGTATGGTTCGCTGTACTGTGGCCACCAAAATAGACTCGCCCGATATATTTAGAATTTGTATGCTCCCAAATAACGTTATAAAAGGCGAAGTGTGATTGGTCGATATTTAAATTATTATTTACAGACGAAATGTTACTTGGACATTGGAGACTACGCAGTGTTGTTAGCAATCTGATTAAAATTAGTTCTACTGGTCTAAATAAGGCATTCGTAATTCACATGAAACATGTCGTATACCCTCAGGGTAATTCGGAATGTTTTCAAATTATTTTCAAATCACTGGCATGATTCTGCAAGTAAGGTTTTGAGTGGTGGACATGAGCTCCAACTGGCTGCTGTTAGATCCACATGTAATAGTGGAGCTAATTTTAATTAGATTGATTTAAAATAAAATGCAAGAAAATAGGTATCCGGGTATTTATGGCATTTAAAAACAGGTTGGGTTTTTTTTTTGGTAATGAATAAAAAATAAATGTGCCAAAGCTGATGATAATTCCAGATATCACAAATCTTTAAAACCTCCAACTACACTAGGCTATAAATAAAACATAGTCATGAATATTGGTGGCTGTCAATGATTTTGATGGTACATTATAAAAATCAGCATGACCGATGGATTTGAAATTCCTACACCTGGTGACTTGAAGACACCCACACCTAGCATATAGGAACCCCCTCCCCCATGAACACTGATGTTCAGGACATTAAGTAAATACTTCATAGAGGTGCAGTCATGTTTATGTTTCCTTCCTCAGACACGGTATTTTTAATAGTGATATTTATTTGGTGTGCCTGTTAATAGGGGGTATATAGGGGTCAGTCAACTGCATGTGTTCCAATGGAATTCGTTAAAGGAGTTGAGGTATTGTGAATATCAATGCTGTCTCTACAAATATAGCTGATCACACACCCCATCTGACAGTAAATATTTTTAGGAGTATTATTTGAAAAACAAAATTGTTTAATATGGCATATGGTTTTGTACAAAACTGTATACAATATATATATGACTTATGAAGTGTACATTGTATTAGGTTGCACTGTAAGAACAGTTTCAATGGAGTTGACAGTTTATGTCAGAATACACAAGATCCTTATTGTCATAAAAACACATAGTTGGACACTTTTTGAAAACAATGTATGTTATAAGTATAAGTACTACTAAAATAAATAACGTCCAGCTAGGTCAAAGTTCGAAGTGCACCCAACGTTCGATATGGAAGTTAACAACACAACTCTTGTGATTGGTTATCAATGTGTGTTGGTTGTAAAACTGTATGCAATTTTATTTCATCTAGTGTCACTGTGTCAAGTAGCCTTGTGCTTGGAACACATATGGGGTACCTGTAAACAAAAAGTACTAACTTTTGTGCAGAACTATGGTATTCATAGACACCACCCGTTATCTCTGAAATGAGCAGATGGACCCTTAATGTTTTTGACGTTAAGGGTGAGGGCGTATTATGTATATCTATGGTGTTTATATCAATTGATACGATGCAGGTTGGAGTTTTAACCACGTATGTTAATATTGTTTGTATTCATTTCTGTGTGTATATTCATTTCTGTGTGTAGGCAATTGGCCTATATGCAACAGTTTACATAATAATTTACAATATTATTAAGTAAATAAATTGCATCAACTAAGAGCTAGTACATATCGGATCTACTTTTAACATGCAATTCATAAGAACGTGTGTATCATTAGAGTTACATGTAACTACTTTACTAAATGTTACAATATTTGATACTTAGGAATGTATATATTTCGCTCGTCAGTATACGCTTCACAAACAAACATAAAAAGAACGAATTATCAATAGGCATAGTATACGTCTATTTTCTCTTGCATTGATGTGTGTTATATTCAACATCTAATAAAGATTTCAACTATTTATAGAACAACAATCTAGCTGAATCATTAAGTTTTCCTGTAATTCGTTGTTTCCCCACAATCTTCTAATCTCAGTCTAAACATAAATTCAAATGGGAAATATCACCAACATCCTGACTTGACAAGTCAAATGCAAAACCATATGGGTTTAACAGTGTTCTTATCCCGGTTGCTCATGTAAATCTTCCAGCAATATCAAGCTTTTTCCATAAGTAGATAACGTTGTTTAACATATCGGTCATCAGTTAGCTGTGATAGTTTACACAAATATTTAACACACTTAATATAATAATCAACATAAAGACCACATCGTCCACATTCTGCTAATATTGCATTACTTGACACACGTTTACCTACACCCAATACAAACTTACAAAAAAATCGTATGGAATTTTTCGAGAACTGGTCTTGCTTCAAATGATCACACTTTTTAAATACCACACTAACAGGTATACTGGAAATATTGTACTGCAATTTTTTAACAATAACCAATGCTTTACTTGCTTTAGAAGCCATATTTTCCGTACATTTTGTCCATGATAATATTGTGGAAAATAACATTCTGAAATCAAATAACAATGTTATCAAATACACAAAGGTCATCGGCATAAAGAAGCAATAATAAATCCTGAAACTCCTGGCCAACAAATATGCCTCTTACGTCTACATCTTTGTAATTCTGTTGTAAACATTGCAAATAAAAATGGGCTTAAAACATAGTCTTGGCGTACACCACTCACACAATGAGAACAGCTAGATATATTTTCAATTCTAACAGCAGCTTAGATATCGATATATTTTCAATTCTAACAGCAGCTTTAGCCTAAGAATACATTTTTTAATCACTTAAAATAATCTTCCATGAATTCCTTTGTTCATAATAAAATGTTAAAGTATCTTCCTCTTAATAGAGTGAAAGGTTTTGTTTTTGTTTTCTTTCTTTTTACTGAAATCAACAAATCTACAATAAAATCGACCATAATTTTGTGATAAATATTTCTGAGCTAAACAATGTAAGCGTAACCATATTATCTATTGTTGTCTATGTGATTTGTTTTGGTAGTTTACACCCTTTATTGGTATCGTTAAACAAAACAAACGTTTTTGTTCATTTAAAACGATAACAGAATTATAAATAATAAATGTGAAACAAATGTATCGACTAACAGCATTTTGTTTTCATTTCAGTGACAATCGTCGGAGAAGAGTACACTAATAATTTGCCAGCTCATGCGAAGAACATATCGTCTGCTATTCGTTACGATTATGAACTGTGGTGTAAAACAATATGAAATTATATAAACTTGGCCTACTTTCAGTAGTGTGCATATTGTGCGATTATGGAATAAAGATAGTAATAATAATCATTATTCTGTGTTGTTGTTCTTGTTTTTTGCTAAACTATATAATTTATATAAAATAAAACACTGAGAAAAATATTGTAAGCCCAAACGTATTTTGAAATGCCTATGGAATTAGGACAGTGTTTAAGACCAAGAGTTTCCGCGCTGTGGGGCGACTGTTGCGTAGCGAATATGAGCCTTTGGTTCCTTAATAAAGTATGTATACATACAAGACAAAACGCAAACGCAAAACAGACAATCATGAACAAAAAACACCCTAAACCCAAAAAAAACAATGAAATGTAAAATGTCATCCACGTCACTATTGAAATAATTACAGTTACCATTTTAACGGAGTGATTTGTATTGTGTTTCTATGCTTAAAGGCGTAGGAAGCGGGGGTAGGGGTGGGGGCAAAGTTGGTATGTGCCCCCCCCCCCCCCCCCTTTGCAGCAGCAGTGATGGTTTTTAAAAATATATTTCTACATGTACACACACACACACACACACACACACACGTATGCAACGGGGCAGTCTGTACTAGACAGTTCTCGGAGTACTTTAATGTGTTTGTATGTGATAGACCAAGCTCCAAGACCTGTTTGAGGTATACCTAACCAGGTAATCTTTAGGTTATGTGTGTTTTTAAATGCAGTGTCATCAATTGAAACAATTCAGGGTGGGTTTACTAAATTGCTTGTTCGGCATGTTATTATTTTGTTTTACTATCATTGCTCATGTATAGCAATTTTTAATCAAAGTTAAAGTGTATTTTGTTTAACAACACCACTAGAGCGCATTGACTTGTTAATCATCTGTTGTTGGATGTCAAGCATTTGGTAATTCTGACATATAGTGTGAAAGAGGAAACCCGTTAAATGTTTTTTCGACAAGTAGCAAGAGATATTTTATATGCACTTTCCCACAGACAAGACAGCACATACCACGGCGTTTAAAATACCAGTCATAGTTCACTGGTGCTTCAAAGAAAACAAACGGACATTAGTTGTGATCTAAAACGCCAAGTTGTCCAACTCATGACCAACGCATCATCTTCCATTATGTACCATACAATATCCAATTTGTTGTTATATTTTATTTCAGCAATGAAAACATATTTATTTTATTTTTGTGGTATCGACAATATCCAGCTGAAACCACTTATTTGGCACAATAGTTGGCACGTGACCAGAATGGTCATTCAGGTTTCTGTTTCCAAAGACTATCAGATATTGTGTGCCCGGTTGCAGATTCGGTCATGCCATTGCTTTCATTTACTATTATTTGTTTATTCTAATCAAATATTATGAAACGGACATTCTTGAGTTTGCTGCACTTTTTAGATGTTATCGACTAACAGAGACTTTTTAACGATTGTAATTATATATCAAATATATTTTTCTACATAAAATATTAGTGGCTGTATATTAAACGTGTTTCTGATCGTTCTAATATTTGCACTAGGTTAAATTTCATTTTATTTTCTAAAACATATTTTTTTCGTACGAAATTCTTTGAAGTCGAAATCCAGTTTGGGCTTCTTACAAATATTAAGTGGACCAGAAACACATTGAATATACAGACACGGATATTATAAACAATAAACTATATTTAATATGTAAGTTCAATCGTAGAAATATTTTATTAGTCGGAAACATTTTAAAATGCAGCAGACTCAGGAATGTTCCTTTAAAATTTCATTTTGTCAGGGATATCACCGTTTATAAAAACAACTAAAGTCATTCATCATTGCAATTATCTATCACGGGCGCTAAATAATATGTATACCGTCTTGATAGAAACAAAGCTACACGTATCATCTAGTGATATCAATGCGATCAATTAATTTGAAAAAGATGAAAAGAAACACACAACAATGTTACCTGCTTGTTTATTTTTTAAGTATCTTAAAATCGTTAATAGAATAGCTGTACATTGATCGGTTCACTAAAAGCACATCCCTAAATGTACTCCTAATCGATGAGAATATGCTGGCTCTGGTCACACATCAATGTTACCTCCTTGTTTATTATTCAAGTATCTTAAAATCGTTATTAAAATATCTGTACTTTGATCGGTTCACTAAAAGCCCATCCATAAGTGTATTCCTAATCAGTGGGAATACGCTAGCTTTGCTGGAGCAAAGGGAGAGGGGTGTTTGTTTTTAGGCTCGTAGGAACAGAGGGCACCCATATGGGAACTACAATGCAGGATTTGTTTGTTTCTCTTACTCTATAAATAAAGATACACATATGCACACACATCCCAACATCCCCACCTCCACATATCGTTACCACGGGCCTGGTTTAACACATGGGTTTATGACATGGGCATCATGGGTAAGTTCTAGGAAAAAATAGTTTTTATATAAACTTATTTAAAGAAACATTCGTGATCAAAACAGTCAAATCGGAATCTGTCCCCATCCAGGTTACTGCCCGATAAGCCTGACAATCCATGTAGTCCAGGAGCCAATTCTGAAAAGAGGTCTAGAAAATGGTGAGCACAACACCCACTACACAGTTGGTTTTTCAATCGACGATGAATGAGGGATGCCTCTGGAACATGCCTAGCCCTGATATAGAGTTGAATTGTGGCAGCAACAATAGGTAGAAAGTGTGTGTGTGTGTGTGTGTGTGTGTTCAATGTGTAGCCGATAATCATACATGTTAACCTGCCAACAAAATAGACAATTGATTTTAAAAACGGATTATAAGCTATGTAGAACACAGTATTAGCTTGATATGATGATCACTGATGACCGCCGGTTCGAGGAATGGACTCTGTTTTTTCTCCTTTTTTTTTTTTTTTTTTTTTAATGAACCTAACAGACACTATCGTTAGCACTGATTATGTATAGCCCAATACTCTGCCATTCTGGAGCTAGGTGGACATTTGTACGGTTATGATTGCTCTCTCAGTCGGAGATTATTCTAGAAATGCAGAATGACAAAACTACTACTTTTAAATGTTTAACACAGTTTTAAAGACATGAACAGTAACAACAGAAATGTATTGAAATATAAATCTTAAGATTTGTTATTTGTTTAAAATGTTAGTTTCTTTTGAACACATAAACAGTAACAACAGCCATTTATTTAATCTAAGCAACAATATAATAAATACATCATTAAATGTAGCAAAGCTTTGTTATCATCTGTAAACAAATTCAGGATCTCTGAAAATGCATATGTGGACGATGCCAAATATTAGTGCAGCGGATTGGTGAAAATTATAGAAAAATTGTGGTTTTGATGATAAAAAAGTTTGTTTTGTTTAACGACATCACTAGAGCACATTGATTAATTAATCATCGGTTATTGGATGTGAAATATTTGACAATTATGACACGTAGACATACGAGGAAAACCGCTATTTTTTTCATAATGCAGAAAGGGACCTTTGTCATGCACTTTCCGTGATACAAAGCATGAAACTTGGCATGAAGTAAGAACATACCAAAATAGTTATTTTTAGGTATATGGTCACTGCAGATTTTCTCAAATTACCAAATTGTTTACATTCAGTAGTCAATGTTTAAAAAAAATTAATGTTCTCTAGTGGTGTCGTTAAACAAAAACGTTCAACTTTTAGATTGACGTATACGTGTGTTACCACTTCATATCTTTTATGCTTATCTGACACTGATCATTAACACAAACAACAAAAAATCGCTTGCGTCAATTCAATGCAGTCGTCTCATGGCGTCGATAACCTTGCTCAAACGTGTTGAGCACACAAAGTTGATTACCATTCTTGGGTACCTAAACTTGTGTCCCTCCTCTACAAGTAAAGGCTTGCTGCAGATGCCGTCTGTTGAGCGGTTAAGACTGCTCGTGAATATGTCTCACAAGGTGTTCTATGGGACAGGTATGATGACATTACTGACCAAGGCAACACGTCCACATGGTTTTCAATCGTGTGGAAATGTCATATGTGGATATTGTAAAAGATAAGGAAGAACAACCATGGATGCTGGTGCCTGGATGCTCTGTTTTTGGTCGGTTTCTTAAAATTATGGCAGTGACTTGAAACGTGTCGGCAGTAATGGTGGGTGGTGGAAATCGGTTTATGGGGGTTGTGGCATACTTGGCATAACTCGAATCATGACCTACCACTAAAAGAAGGATCACTGGCATCTAGTCGATTGAAAAGACTGTACAGTCGTTCTTATTATATCAAAATGTCTGGCAATGTCAAACTATACCGATGCCTGCTTGGTCGAAATTGATGATATACGGAAATCACGCATTTGCCCGTGATGTCCCCAACAGAATGTTTCGTAGTGGGGTATAATACAGGGCCGTAGCTAGAATTCTTGTGTTGGGGGGGGGGGGGGGGGGGGGGGGGGGGGGGGCAACTGAGAGTAGTTAATAGTCTAAAACTCCTTAAACAGTTAAGAAGAGAATTTTCTTTAAGTTTCTATAATGCGAGTTGTCACCAACAACATTCTAACTCCATGTGCACGTGCCATATGTGATATAGCGGGGAATCAGCGCTATTTCAATGTACAGCATTAATTTATGCACGTCCTATAACTAATCTACTACCTACTAAATGAATAATGCTTAATGAAGTAAAATACCCACTTTTTTTGCATGCATTATATTTATTTAACTTTTACATTTCTGAATGGATTCGTAGTGACTAAAGACTGGACAGGACTAAAAACAGTCGACATACCGCCGATACCACTTATACCAGACAACACATGCACGTATATATACTACTACTACCTACATACTGGCAAGTCAGCACACGCTGGCAACACCACTGCTACAAAACATGTCAAGCACACACCGTACCACAACCATCAGCACACCGCTGACAACCAGTTGGCGTACAACCGCTGAACCACTGACAAAACTGTCAGCACACACCTAACACCATAACCAAAATATTAGGGGGTATACGGGTGATGCACACTTAAATCAAGTTTGTATGGACAAACACCCTACAGCCAGGTTATTTCATATGCAAATCCATGGTCAGGAGGACAATCCGGAAATCACCATAATTCTGATTAATTAATACCCAGTTAAAATTAATAAATATGTAATATTCGATTATTAATTGTGTCTGTCCAGGCTCCAGCCAATCGAATTCTGCCCGACCGCGACAGCTATTATGAAATAACATACACGTAACCGGCATTTAAACCATTATAGTCTAGGAATTTCAATATGCACACATGACTGGGTACCCATAGTCTAGTCTACTCACTGTGTACTTGAGTCCATACTGTAAATGTTAATGGGATCAGTCGCATCATGCAGCCCACCACGCACAGCTGTAGCACTTTTTGTCCATGTCACTCCATCCTGTCCTAATTTGTCAGTTTTATTTCTTCAACCTTGGCCATTCCATTCCAGAATGTTTCACATCAATATAGGTGAAATCAATCCTGTAAGACAAAGATAACTCGACAGTACCACCACACGCATGACGTATACAACAATATATCAATTTACAATTATTTATATATTTGTGGGTGTGGGGGAAGGCTGTGGAATGTTGTCCGTGTTGTCAGACATGCGGTCAGGATGGACACGAATTATAATTGAGCCGCTTTCAGTTAACTTCCACTTTCGAAGCCGGCTGTGATATCGGACCAAAATGCGGACTTGAAAATTACCATCGGTCATGGGCAAACCTTGTGTTGGGGACCTGATCATTATGCACTCTGCCAAAACCCTAAGAACAGACATTTTATCCTTCTCTGCAAGTACATGCAGTGTGGTTGGCGTGCCAGCCTGATTATACTTCGAAACACGAATCTTCACTCTTTCTGCGCTAGTGTTTGGTTGAAAGAAGATATCAGATCTCAGCAACGGGCGATTTGCTTGCGTCTCTGACGTAACTATTAACTCGCTCACTCAGAGAAGGCCAAAATATGCTAAAAGGAAAGTGGCATTGAATGTTTTAGCCTCATATTCAGAATAACAGATATGCTGCAATGACCGCACCGGCGTTACTAAAATTGTGTATGTTATAGCTGAGCGAGAATCGACACGTGTACCTCGGGTACGGCGACAACATACACCCCCCCCCCCCCCCCCCCCCCCGACGTTTTTTTAACAATAAAACTTGTGTCGGATCACGCCAATTATTAAATCGGTGTATGTACGTGATCCCAGATATATATGTGGTTATAGTGGCTGTTGCATATCCCTTTTCATAACAATTAGGTTTGTATAATATAACGTGGTTACTTGGTGCTGGCCAGAGCTCACAACTAACAGTCCAATCTAAACTTCGAAAATGAGGTTATAGCATTATTGTAAACTATACTAAAAGGCAAAAGTTATTGTGACACACAAAAGACTGCTGTGTATGAAACGTTATAATATGGAAAGAGAAATTGTACAATATCTCAATCTGTCTTTTCTGTACATTCCGCGTTTTAGATAACGCCACCGAAAGTCGGTGTACTTCCGGTATCGAGCTGACTCAATAAACATAATACATGGTGTCAGAAGTAAAACTCTGAAAAATCATCCGTAATCCGAGCCATCTGAAACAAAATACAAATATGGCAAGTAATTTGAACATTCTATACCTGAATCGTTCAATTTTTCAAAACCTGAAGACTGGCCTAAATGGATACGACGGTTTGAAAGGTTTCGCCTTGCATCTGGCCTCGCCGAAGAAGAGCCCGAGAGGCACGTCAACACACTTGTGTATTCGATGGGAGATGAAGCAGATGATATTATGATTGGATTTGGACTAACTAATGATGAAAAGAATGACTACATAACAGTTAAAGGTAGATTTGATACGCACTTTGTCGCTCGACGAAACCCGATTTTTGAACGTGCAAAATTTAACAAACGTTCGCAGCAGCACGGTGAAAATGTTGATTCGTTCATTACTGCATTGTACGTTTTAGTAGAACATTGTGACTATGGTCAATTACGAGACCAAATGATCAGAGATCGTATCGTAGTAGGTGTAAAAGACGATGCTCTATCGCTCAAAATGCAGCTTGATGACACTCTTACTCTGAAAAAAGCCACAGATATGGCCAGGCAATCCGAATCTGTAAAAAGGGAGCAAGCCCAGCTACGTAGCGGTTACGAAGAAGATACTTCAGTATCAACGCTCCACACCAAACGCAATCAACCCGATCGACAGCGCGCTCCGTATCGTCACTCCTGAACTCAGCATCAAACCGTACATAAAACTCAACGCAGTACTAGTGGTTCGTGTAGTAGCTGCAGAAAGGATCCAGCACACACCTGGAATAAGAGTGTGTGCCCGGCTAAAAATTCGTCGTGCATTTATTGTAAAAAGCCAGGGCACTGGATTGCCGTCTGTCGTCGTTGTGCGCAGGTGAACACCGTTCAGGCTGAGAACGAGCAGTTCACAGACACTGAGGAAGTGCTAAATATCTATGCAATGGATAGTGTTGAACAACATTGTAAGGAAAAATGGATACAAAAGCTACGCATTCTAGATCGTGACATTGAGTTTCGTATCGATACAGGTGCACGTTGTAAAATTCTAACCCTGTCAGATTATCAGCTACTCGCACACAGTGGTGAGCTACAGAAATCAAATCGGATTCTGCGTACCTATTCAAATCACAGAATAATTCCAACCGCGTCAGTTGAATTGCCAATCACACACAAAGAATGTCATGTCTCTACTCAGTTTGAGGTCGTGGACATTGACCAAGAAAACATTCTCTCCGGAGAAGTGGCCGAAGGAAATGGGTCTGATAGCTCGTCTGAATCATGTTGACACTAACAAAGATACTGCCCGACAGGAGGAATTCCCCGAGCTAGTCCGCACTACTGGTACATTACCCGGTAAATACAAGATTAAACTGCAGCCTGGTGCAAAAGGTGTTGTTCACGCTGCACGTCGCCAACCCGCTGCTCTGAAAGCAAAACTAGTGGATAAACTCAATGAAATGACCGATAATGGGTACATTACCCGAGTAGACCAACTGACAGAGTGGGTTAGCTCTATGGTTGCTGTCGTGCGCAATGGTAAGGTTCGTATATGCATCGACCCCAGTGACCTAAATAAAGTCATGCTCCGCGAGCACCATCCAATGAAAACGGTTGAAGAAGTAGTCTCCGAAATTGCAGGCGCACAAGTGTTTTCTGTTCTCGATGCAAAATCTGGTTTTCTGCAAATCTGTGTTCATGAAGAGTCGTCATTTCTCACAACGTTTAATACGCCTGTTGGTCGCTACCGTTGGTTGAGACTACCGTTTGGCATCAAGTCGGCGCCAGAGATTTTTCAGCGTATTATGGACCAAATGCTTGAGGGCATTTCAGGTGCTACAGCAGTGATGGATGACATCCTTGTAGCCGCGCGCACTGTTGAAGAACACGATATCATCCTGCGGAAGGTGATCGATCGTACAACTCAGTATAATCTGAAACTCAATATGGACAAATGTCTCATCAGGCGCTCCGAAGTACAGTACGTGGGTCATCCGAAGTACTGAAACCAGACCCTCGCAAAGTGCAAGCTGTGAAAGACATGCCCCCACCTACCGACAAAGAAGGTGTCCGTCGTTTTATAGGGTTTGTAACGTATCTCGCAAAATTCATCGCAAACCTCAGCGAGGAGGACGTTCCGTTACGACAACTGCTGAAAAATGACATCCAGTTTCAATGGCAGCCCGCGCAACAATGTGCATTTGACAGGTTGAAACAACTCTGCTGCGAGCCACCCGTACTTGGATACTTTGACGTTAATAAACCTGTGCAAATACAAGCGGATGCCAGCCAATTTGGTCTTGGTGCTGTGCTCCTACAGGATGACCGAC
Organism: Gigantopelta aegis; assembly: GCF_016097555.1. Taxonomy (NCBI): domain Eukaryota; kingdom Metazoa; phylum Mollusca; class Gastropoda; order Neomphalida; family Peltospiridae; genus Gigantopelta; species Gigantopelta aegis. Next base: position 43,554,461 of record NC_054708.1, on the reverse strand, counting down.
CAATCGCATACACGTCCCGGTCACTCACTGATGCTGAGTGCAGATATGCTCAGATAGAAAAAGAAATGTTATCAATAGTGCATGAATGCGTTAAGTTTCATAATTGCATCCTTGGCAAAGACGTCACCGTCTTCAATGATCACAAACCACTTGAAGCAATATTCTCAAAACCGCTTCTACAGGCACCCATGCGTCTCCAAAAGATGATGCTGAAGCTCCAATGGTATAACCCCACGATTAAATATCAACCTGGCAAGCAGATGGAGCTGGCAGACACTCTATCGCGCTCTACACTAGCTGACTGTACAAGTGAAGTTGAGACTACGCCTGTGTCAATGCTCGATTTCCTAGCCATTTCAAGCGAGAAGCTTATCCAGCTCCAAAACTGTACGAAGGAAGAGCTCAGCAACCTCATAGAGACTATCAACTCAGGATGGCCTGACACTCGTGCACAGCGTCCAATATTTCTCCGACCTTACTGGGATGTGCGTAGTGAAATCGCGGTGTCAGACGGACTAATATTTCGTGGCATGCGAGTTGTAGTACCACCGTCACTCCGTCCGCGCATGCTACAGCTAGTCCACGAGTCGCATTTGGGCATTGTAAAATGCAAACAACGCGCACGCGAAGTACTGTATTGGCCTTGTATGAATGCTGACATTGACGAAACCGTGAAAAACTGTGCTCGATGCGCAGAGTTCCAGAACAAACCAGCACCACAGCCACTCATGCCAACTAAACCACCAGAACTCCCCTACCAGGAAGTTGGCACAGATCTGCTGTATTACAATGGCAAACACTACATACTGACAGTAGACTACTACTCAAAGTTTATCGAGGTAGATGAACTATCAGATGAGAGTAGCACAACTGCTATTTGTGCACTCAAACGACAATTTGCTCGATATGGCATACCGCAGATCCTGAGAGGTGACAACGGACCGCAATATAAATCAGCCGAGTTTCGAAAATTCTGTGCAAGCTATGGTATTGATCACCAGCCTTCAAGCCCTCACCTGTCTAGATCAAATGGTCAGGCCGAAGAGGCTGTACAGACTGTTAAAAGACTATGGCGTAAGAATAATGACCAATATCTAGCACTGCTTGACTATAGGACCACACCACTCGATGGCATCGATCTATCGACCGCTCAGCTGCTGATGGGCAGGCGACCCCGCAACAAACTGCCTACCACCCGTTCGATGCTCCAGCCAACTAGTTACAACCGACATGAGGTGAATCGTCGTTTTAGCGTTCGCAAAAGTGAGGCAGAAATATTACTACGATCGCTCAGGCACTCGCGAACTGCCTCCTCTGCACCCTGGTGAACATGTCAGGATAGCTCCTCTACCAGGCACCAAAGAGTGGATACCTGGAGTGGTCGAGAGTCACCATTCTACGCCCCGCTCATACGTCGTGCAGAGCACAGATGGTCGTAGATACCGTCGTAACCGTCAACATCTACGGCAGTCGACTGAAGGAGCCAATCATTAACCACCCATGATCAACGACATTCCATTAGATGTCAGCGAGGAACCACATGTCGTGGCTGAAACACCAGCTCCCAGCACTACACCAGCTGTGCGACTTAACTCGCCACCCTAAAGTGATCGTATGGCCAAACCACCTATGCAACCACCGCCGAATGCTCCATATGTTACAACTCGAGGTCGTGTTGTCAAACCACCCGTGCGGCTGGACATGTAGTTGAATATGACTGTGTTATTCTATTACAGTACAGTTGATAAGACTGCCTGTTTGTTTCACTTAACTATTACCTACCATGTCGGATATGCTGCTATTTAAAACAAAACTCATGATGACATTTGGTAAAATAGTTTATTGACTGTTATGTGTTAAACATGGTGCTTTTGGTAATTTGCCGTAATTATGTGTGATTGTAATACATTCAGTTCAGTTGTTAGAAAGGGAGATGTAACATATCTCAATCTGTCTTTTCTGTACATTCCGCGTTTTAGATAACGCCACCGAAAGTCGGTGTACTTCCGGTATGGAGCTGACTCAATAAACATAATACAAAATGTCCGAAGATATGGAAACGAGCAATAGTCCAGCTTCATATTGCGATATAGAAACATAGCGTAAATACTGGTGGTCTGTGGCCATGTCGGGACTATGACACCAAAGGAACTCTTTTGAGCAAATGTAATAAAGTATATGGCATCTCTTGGCACAAGATGTCGCAAGGGCCGAGCACTGCCCAAGATGTCTCAGTTAGGACATCTTGGGACGGTGCTCGGCCCACAATATCTCAATATGGACATCTTGGGACGGTGCTCGGCCCACAATATCTCAATATGGACATCTTGGGACGGTGCTCGGCCCACAATATCTCAATATGGACATCTTGGGACGGTGCTCGGCCCAAAATGTCTCAGTTGGGACATCTTGGGCGACTGGGACATTTTGGGCTTCAACACACGACTGACAAACATAATACAACATTTATAAATCAAGTGCGCAGATAGTTGGGGTTTTTATATCAATCGATACTGATAAGATGAGAATTAGCGGTGTCCCAACCTAACACTAAGGGGTAGCATGTTTTATGTTTATTATCTACTATAAGAACCACAACTCTTGAAATATATACGTTCCGTGGAAATAGACGAGAGCATAACACGCAATTGCATTGTTCAGTAAGAAATGTATACTTCCAAACATATAAAAGAGAGAAAACGGTAGTTGCGTTGATCGTTTTAAAACACACACACACCGACAGAGAGAGAGAGAGAGAGAGAGAGAGAGAGAGAGAGAGAGAGAGAGAGAGAGAGAGAGAGAGAGAGAGAGAGAGGGGGGAGAGAGAGCCCGGGAGAGAGAGAGAGAGAGGGACAGCGACATGATAGTGTGTGCAAGTGTGTGAGAGAGAGAGAGAGAGAGAGAGAGAGAGAGAGAGAGAGAGAGAGAGAGAGAGAGAGAGAGAGAGGGACAGCGACATGATAGTGTGTGTGAGAGAGAGAGAGAGAGAGAGAGAGAGAGAGAGAGAGAGAGAGAGAGAGAGAGAGAGAGAGATACAACATAATCGTGGCTATTGCCTTAAAGGTACATTCATGAGTTTGCTGCAATTTATAAGATGTTATCGACTAACAGAGACTTTTTAACGATTGTAATTACATATCAAATATATTGTTCTGTATTAAATATTAGTAGCTCAATATTAAAGTGTTTCGGATCGTTCTAGTATTTGTCAGGGGCGTTGCGTGATCTGGACCTGGGGTGGTTCGAATATGAACCAAGTGGACCCTTTTTCTATTTTGTTTTTGCACCACCAGACTATGTTAAATTTGATTTTATTTCCTAAAATATTATTATTTCGTACGTACGAAATTATTTGAAGACAACATCCGGTTTGGGCTTCTTACAAATATTAAGACGACCAGAAACACATTGAATATGCAGACACTGATATTCTAAACAAGAAACTATTTTTAATATGTAAGTATAATCGTAGATATATTTTAATAGTCGAAAACAGCTTACAATGCAGCAAGCTCAGGAATGTCCGTTTAACAATAGACTAACTTTAATTTTGCTCATGATCGATGGTACTTTTTATGTCCGCATTTTGGTCCGATATCATAGCCGGCATCGAAAGCGGAAATTAATTGAAAAAGGCGCAATAGTTATTTTCCATCTTGACCGAAGATGTGACAATAGGCCTATGTAGGCAATTTCATCGGCAACAATCTATCATAAATATCGTTCAGTGGATCGTGTCGGCAAAAGAAAGGCTCGGACTAGTCAGCCAACGACAAAATCAGCGAAAAGACGGCTTACGGCGAGGAGAGAAGAGGGCGAAGTGGAGATTGTGCAGTTGGGTGCCGACGATGTCACCGACCCCGCCAGTCCCCACCAGAGAGGTAAAATATAGATATAATCGATTTTGAAAAGCTTGTTGCTACCCCTTGGAATAATCAAAACGTGATATGTTTGCCCGTTGAGGAAATGATAAGTGCCCCATCACCTGTCTTGTACTCGGTTGCGTGTGCAGGTGACGAAATAGACGTCCATGTTTCGCATAGTTTAACAAATCATATGGAAACACGAATACATTCACCTTCCCCTGCTATTAAAAGGAAACATCGAAATGTGTGGTCGGTCGGCCTGCCAGCGTAGTAAGTATTAATGAACAAGAGGTTTTGGAAACTCGTCCGAAACACGCCAAACAAATAAGGAGCATAGAAAAATGGACGGATGCTATGCACATCTTTATGGCAATTTACATTCAGGGGTATAAAGAGAACGCATTGGAATTGTTACAGTATATTACGATGATTCGCGCACATATGATGAACAATTCCGCACGATGCAGATGACGAACCCCCAATTGTGGGAAAAAAATGAACACTGATATGTGTCTCTGCATCATGTCTGCCCATCCCCCATTCCATCAAAGCGCCTACCGAGTTAACGAACAAACATGCTTTGGCTTCAACCAGGGTAGCTGTCAGTGGCAGTACTGTAAATACCAGCATGTGTGTGCAGTATGCAATGCCAATAATCATTGTGGGCTGGAGTGTCCTAAAATAAATGGCGGGTCCAGTAACCCTAAATAGCACGGGCCTGGGTTTCGGACCAATAGCGGAAGAAATGGAAACTACGGTCCCAGCCGGCGATACAAACTTGCTGGATGTATCTTCAAATCTTTTAATGGGAGGTTTAGGTCACTTGTTCACAAAGGCTGATTCACCTATAAATATTACAAAGTTGTGCCACGAATTAACCCATTATGTTCATATAGATGCAACAGATATAAACAGTGGTTTTACTTATGGATTCCCGTTACATTATGGTGGCCCTCGACTGCCAACAGACTAAAAGAAATAGTCTGCTACCCAGCACCTTGAAATTATTTTGCAAAAAATCAATATCGAAATTGCCAATAATAGTGTTGCAAGCCCATTTGATAAACGTCCAATCGCATGGGTACGAGTTTCTTCTATCAGTTTTAATGTCCGGCGAATTTCGGTTGATACATCATTTATCCTATCCCACTGGAAGTTCAATAAATGATCATACTGAACCTAAAGTATGTACGGTACACTACACCAGCTTCAATGAATCGATTGCTATGGTTCAGCAATTAGGCAATGGTTGTTTTCTTGGTAAACTTGACCTCAAATCGGCGTTTAGGCTCCTCCCGGTATTACCACAGAATTTTGATCAGTTGGGTTTTTTGTTGAACAATACATATTATTTTGACAAGTGTATGTCTTTTGGTTGCTCGATTAGTTGTCGCACTTTTGAGAAATTTGCAATTTTCTTGGAATTTTTTGTAAGTAGACGCCTCAAAGGGGGCAGGATAATTCATTATCTGGACGATTTTCTCGTAGGAGGCGCTAGAGATACAGAAGACTATGACGATGCTATGAGGCAACTTGCAGCAACCTTCAAATTTTTAGGGATACCAGTAGCTAAAGAAAAACTGAGGGCCCAACAAACGTGTTAACCTTTTGGGGATTAGAGATAGATGCACACCAAAAAATGGAGACACGATTACCGAAGGGAAAAATATTTGATATCACTGAACAAAATCGGGACTATCTTGCCAAAAAAAACAAAAAAAACATTAAAGAACCTCCAATCAGTGATTGGGTCCCTCAATTTTGCGTGTATGGCAATAGTACCGTACGAAAGACCATTTTGTCGCTGACCAATTAATGCAACTAGCGGGTTAACAAAACTCAATCACCATATAAGGATTAGTAAGGAAATGGATAAGTATTTGAAAATGTGGTTACAATTTTCAAACAATATAATGATGACGATGCTCGGTTAGTTCTCGGATAGTGCAGTGGGGTTTGGTATGGGTTTCTGGCATTTAGTATGTAGGAAAATTAGCTTATGCCCCGTGGCCTACCACATGGTCTACTAATGGTTTAACAGATAACATTACTGTACTTGATTTTTTTCCAATTTTAGTGTTGTTGACCATTTGGGGAGATAATCTGTGTAATAAAAATATACCTTTTTCGTTCCGACAATATGGCTGTTGTACAAGTACTAAATTTCATAAGTCTGATCGGTTAACGGTGTTACCGAGGGCAATAACAATGAAATGTCTGCAATTTAATATCAAGTTTGTTTTATTTAACGACGCTTCTAGAGCACATTTTGCCTGCCTGAGAGCAAAAGGACAACCCCTGGCCCGGAAATACCACAAAAAAGTCTTGAGTGTCAACAAGTTTCACATATTTGCAAACTACATGCTCTCCCCTGTCAATTTCAGTCTAATAGTTGCCAATTCAAAGCTGTCTGCCATGAAATAACCAGTCAAACAGCAGACTACTTACGTGTATATATTTTCTGATTGGGAAGATAACTGGAATCTGAGGCCAAATGCTAACAACATTCGTAGATTACTACATGCACGAGACAACATGTCGTACTCGTGACATTGGTGTCGATTTTTACAAATGCCAAATTTCTTCTACCTGATTTAACAACAAAGAAACGTTGATATCGCTGAAATACTAAACATCTTTGTCGACAATCGTATTATTCAGGTAGGCGTCAAAGCCGAATCAATCGTATAATCGATAATAGTTTTACTATGTGGAGTATTATCAGATAAACAGTCAAACATTGTCCACGCAAAGTTAGCGACTATTCTTAGGTAGGTACGTGACATTCGAATCGTATCGGAGAAAGTTAGACCAAACGAAGTACCTTATAGTTTGTTGTAGATAGGTATATTGTTTAGGTGGGTATAAACAAAACAAAGGAGATCAAGAACAAAACACCTTGACTCTGTTCCAAACCATGTTTACTGTTTTGCTAAATAGTTTGTTATACTTATGTACAATAAGGTCTGATAGTTGTTAAAGGGATAGTCCTGAGTTTGTTGCCATTGTAAGATGTTCTGACTAATGAAATATTTTAACAACTAAAATTGCATACTAAATATTGTTTCTTCTTTTGAATATAGGTGTCTGTATATTCAATGTTTCTTCTTGTCCTATTATTTGTATGTAGCCCAAACTGGATTTGGTCTCCCAACAATTTTGTACGTACGAAAAAAAAAAATATATATATGTATATTGGAAAACGAAATGAACGTTCAGCTAGTACAATACTGGGACGACCAGAAACACATTTAAATATACAGACACTGATATTGTATACAGGGAAATGTATTTAATTGACACGTGTTGTTCTTGAAACGTCTCTGGCAGTCCGCAACATCTTCACAATGGCAACAAACTCAAGACTGTCCCTTTAATCTGTTAATTTATATAACCAGGGGGCAAAATTTAAAAAATAGACCCGGCGTGCTGTAAAAGGTTTCCCACCTAAAATCATATCTACTGTTGAACAGTTGTTGGAATGGAAAAGAACCCTGAGAATAGACCTCCCGCTCCCATGAGAGGGTCGTCAAGCGTTCTGCCGACTAAACTGCACCACGCCCCTGTTTAAGCATAATAAATGTACGTAAACTAGAAGAAGAAGAAGCAGAGGAAGAGACATGAATGCTTTATTTAACGACACATTGGGCACATCTGAATTACGGTTATACAAAGATATTTAGAGAAGGAAACCCGCTGCCGCCTCTCCATGTATTTTATTGACATACGATCTTTTATATCCACCATTCCACAGACAGAATAGTACATTACACGGTCTTTGTTACGAACTGGCTAAAACAGAAATAACGCAAATGGTCGAATGAATGAATGAATGTTTAACGACACCCCAGCACGAAAAATACATCGGCTATTGGGTGTCAGACTATGGTAATGCAAATAAATAAAGTGATAATCAACATCAATATAAAAATTCAAGACTTAAACAAAAACAGTGTAAAGAACTGTGCAAAAACACAAATATCACAGAATTTTACGGATACTGAATTTTACTCAAAACTTCAATTTTGTGCTGTATTGGCCATTCTCAAAGAGAATGTTACACCCCTGCACCACGGTGAGGTTACAGCACACGCAGGGGCAAATGGTCGAACGACAGGAATCTATAATAGACCGATTGCCCTACAAATAATTACACATAAAAAACAACAACAAAACAACCTAAATAAAACAATAACAAAAACTGCCTGTGTAAATTGGTGGACGCATTCTCATTAGGTATTTTCCCCGTCCCAATCAACGCCCCATAGCTGGTACATAAAGACGTTACGCCCAATGTTCGTTCTTACACCATAACGTTAGCGTCCCTTTATCTTAAATATCCTGTAATAAGCATAATTCGGAACGTACATTTACGTTTTATGCCTCAAATTCATTGCAGAACATTTGCCTATATAGATTTATAACTAAATCACATGAATTAATCCACATTAATTATTTACAAGAGACAGAAACATTGCAAAACGTCGAAAACACTATGTAGACGGGTAACATTTGCAAAACACGTTTTATTCCAAAGTGCTGAAATTTCTGTTATGAAAGCGGGAAAATGCTCGAACTTTCATTCACATTATCGTTTGAAAATGACGTAACTGGAATAACTGCTAATTAGATGACGTCACACGTAATTAAACAAATTGTTGCTGCAAAAGGAAGCAGACAGCCATGTAGACGCCTTGAAAAAGTGTCAAGATTGGAGGAGGGTGAGTCTGCTTTATTGTAAGCAAAATAACAGTTTTAGCATTTCTTCCTAAATAAAGTCATATTTGACATATTGTTAGCGCAAAATATGTGCATGAAAAATTAAACTGCTTTAACATTGCTATATTTTTTAAAATGTGCATATGTTTGTGTCCAGTGAAATGTCACAAAATCGAAAAGAATGCAGTTCGGTGTAGATATGCATATCTTAAGGTCAAATATTTAATATGTAATGTTTGATTTGTCACATCTATCCCTTTATTCTACATATTATTTTTCTTAAAATTCAGAAAAAGTATAATATGGTTATATATAAATGGATGTTAAAAAAATATAACAAATTAACTATGTCCAGGGAAATGTCACAATATTAATATAACTGCACAAATGCCGACGTTAAAGGTACATGTATAGTCATATATCGTATTTCTCCTCCTGGAATGGAATATAACGAAGGCCATTTATATTTATACAGCAATTTCTGGTCATGTAATGTATTTCTGGACTATCATGGCAAACTATAATAGAATTAAAGAATACGCAGAACACAAAAAGCAAAGGCGAAGACTACAGAAGTTGGAATCGTATAACGGGAATGCAACATTAAAAGGATTTCTGAATAAAACTTGATATTTTGTTTTGCTTTCACAATAGCACTAAAATAAAGTATTTACTTATTTAAAGATAGGTTAAGTGTATATATGAAAACAGTTTGTTTTGTTTAACGTCACCACTAGAGCACATTGAAATTATTTAATCATGGACTATTGGATGTCAGACATTTGGTAATTCTGACACAGTAATCAGAGGAAAACCGCTACATTTTTATCTAATGCAGTAAGGGATATTTTATGTGCACAGGTTAGCACATACCACAGCCTTTGATATACCAGTCGTGGTGCATTGGCTGAAACGACAAATAGCCTGTATACAGAAGAACATTTCGTTAATATATCGAATCATTGTTTAAACAGTTGAAATATCTATGTGCACTGCATTGAACAAAAAAATTAATGAAGGTTTAACTACACCCCAGGACGAGAAATACATCGGCCATTGGGTGTTAAACTACACTGAACAAAGCCACTTTACTGAGATGAAAGCATAACGTTGAGTTCTTATATATTTCAGATTACAAAACCAAAAAATTATCACCAGCGGCACTACGAAGAGAAAGCAGCGAGAAAATGAAAAACGGCACAAGGACAGTCTCATAAAGAAGCATGAAAGACAACGACGTTGGAGAGCAAAACAGAAAATGCTTCATTGTGAAAATGTGACACCCAGTCAAACTATCACAAACACCTTTTCTGATAAAATGCAGAAATGCAGAGCATTACGAAAACTCAAAAATGCACTTCCTTTATCAACACCAGCACGTGTAGCAACAATATCTGCCTATCTAAAACTGGATAAATCACCAACTGTAAAAGGTCTCCAGAAAAGTGGAGTGGTGCTCTCACCTGAAGACACAGATAACATAAAGCTCGGGATTGCCGTAATTGAAGATGTAAAGTCCACCATCAAATGTACAAAAATGAAAAGAACCGACGACTCCAGGACTGCCATGAATATCATTACTTCATCTATCAGTGTAGAATCGATTTCAAAATCAAAATCAAAAACAAAACTCGCAGAAAGATTGGGCGTAAATGCAAAAAGGATTTTTCATGGATCAAAGCGGCGTACCATCGTTCACTCTGAAAAGGCAGCATACACTTTCTCAGAAAGGAAAACGCGTTCTGATGCCCTCACTGAAGATGTAAGAAGGACAATCTACGAGTTTTGGTGTAGTCCGGATAATGCACGGCCCACAGGAAATAAAAGTGATGTAAAAAGAGTACGGATTGGACCAAAATATTCAAACCATGCTGTGTATATCCTCGATAAAACTCAAACAGAAGTATTTTCTGACTTCAAAGAGAAACACTTTTCAATAAAAGTATCACAAAGGATGTTTGAAAACTGCCAGCCATTTCGTACGTGCTGCACGCCTAAAGGATCGCACTACCTGTTGTTGTCGATACCATATGGAAGCCAGAACATTGTTTAGATCATGTATGGAGTTTCGAAAATCACTGCCTCAGTCTGAACGAGATAAATACCCAATTTATACTAGTTTAACAGATTTAGCTGCAGCCACTCTCTGCGATATGGATGCAAACGGACTTTACAGAAAGGTATGTCTAGACAGAGAGTGCACCGACTGTGGTGTTTCTTTATTAGTTTCATGAAAGCGAAATGTCAACGCAAGGCGACTCACAAGATGTGAAATGGGAAAAATATGAATATATTGAATTTACAACAAAACAGGGAACCAAGAAAAAGCTGACACTGATGAAGAAAAAATGAAAACCAGGAGAAATGTTCTCATATCTTCAAAAACTTCTTCAAACGTATCCAGAACATCAGTTTCGGGCCACGTGGCAAAATAAGCAACTGAAAACCCTAATAGAAAACCTACCTGAAAATCAGTGCATCTGTGTGCATGATTTTTTTCCGAGAATTACAGATGCAGTGACAAAAACGAAGTACAGTCATCCTATTTTCAGAGAACGGAAGTTTCAGTGCATGTGTCCCTCCTATATAGACACGCCGTTCTGGAAGTTGATGGTATTAGCAGTACCGAAATGGAACCAAATATTGTCGGGGAGCAGTTCTTTGTCATATCTGCAGACATCATGCACGATCAGCATTTCACGCGTGTTGCTCAGACCAAGATCGCAGATTATCTTAAGTCTATAAGCTATGAATGTACTGTAAAGCACGAGTTTCGTGACGGATGTCAGTGCCAGTATAAAAGTCGACATTGCTTGGGCGATCTGACCGATTCTGTCAACGATTTAAAGTACACGGCTATTTACAGAAATTTCTTTGAAAGCAGTCATGGCAAAGGACCGCAAGATGCGGCGGGAGGGCTAATAAAGAATCAGGCAGATGCCGCGGTAACTCGTGGGAAAGCTAATATTCAGTGTGCATACGACTTGTACCAGTTTGCCTGTGACAATCTCCAAGAAGCAAAATCACATACATTCAGACGTCGTATATTCAGATATGTTGAAAGTATCCCGAGAAATAAAGTTCAGAGTTACAAGGCTATTCATGAAAATCTGAAGATCTATCCAGTTAGAGCAACTGCGAATTCAAAGCAGCTACTTATCAGAAGCTTGACATGTTATGAATGCGACAGTTGTATTGAAGGTTCCATAAACAAATGTGAAAACCAGAAGACGATTGGCACAGTAAAAACTGTGGAAGCTCAGAATGAGACTCGTTCTTGTACTGAAGAAGGTGAAGAGAACAATGAAATCATTGAGAGTGAAGACTTAACAGATCATATCAAACGCGGATCAATAATCGCCGTTTTATCTGGAACTGAACCAGAAGAATACTACATGGTTAAATGTAGCGCTAAAACAACTTTAGTACGCACTGAAACTGACGCGTGGAATACTACATATAGGGCCGGGAGTGTGGTGCTGAAGGGATTGTATTTTGCAAAGGTGGGAGACTTAAAGTATAAAATAATACGCGGAAAACAGGCAATTGTTCCAGTACAGTCTGTCATGTACATTTGCAGCGATATCAGATGTGAAAATGGCCAGTTTTCCTTGAGCGAAGATGAACACCAAGATATATTACAGTGTGTTGATATGTGTCACTTTGTTCGCTAAGACAAGCATTTCCAATGCATATGTTACGGGTAACAAATTGAGAATAATTATACTAGCATTTATAATACATAAAATATACAGTACAATTGAAGTTGTGTTTATTGACGAATTAAAGTGTACAGCTTAATATACAGTGTACAGGTTTTAACAACGTTATAAACAGATGGCGTCATTTTGACGTTACCGTATGAGGTACGAACATTGTGCGTAACGTCAAAAGGTTGTGGTATGTGCTCTCTTGTCTGTTGGAATATGCATATAAAATATTCCTTGAAAATGTAGCAGGTTTATCTGAAGATTACGTCTCACAATTACCAAATGGCCAAATAACAGATGATTAATTAACACAAAAAGACCGCCTACCCACAAACCCACAAACAACAATAAACAAAAAACAACACACAACACCCAACGGCCCCCCCCCCCCCCCCCAAAAAAAAAAACACAAAAAAAAAAAAAACAACCTAGCACAATCACACACACACACACACACACACACAATTCATGCACAAAAAACCCCACAAAAAAGGAAAAAAAGCAAATAAATCACAAACAACAACATCCAAACATATTACTTAATGTGTTATATCACAAAATCAAACGTACCCGATATATCATCAATTCGTTGTGTTTATTAGAAGACAGGAAAACCCTTGCAAAGTTGTGAAGGAATATATAGACACGTATACTTGTTGCAATCAATTTGTTTTTTAAATAAATAAATAAAGTGTATTAACCCCAGAAACAAATATGGTAGTGTCAGAATTGGGAACCTGATACCACTACCTTACAACAATGTTATATAACAAATATTTTCATTCATATATATAATGCATTACACTAGTAATAATGGTATAAAATGAAAGTTGTTTTTAGGGGTTAACAGCAAAGAAAGGCAGAAGAAACAAAGATTGAAGGAAAGAGAGATTGAATTTTAAGACTGAATTTCCAGAACGAGAATAGCATAATATGTATTATTATTTCATGTCTATGGGGATAAAATTAATTGATATAATTTAATAAGATAAAACGAAAATGAATTCGCATGATACATATTCACATAACACATGCACCTGCGCGCATGTACACACACACACACACACTTTATTTCACAACGAGGTTGTTTTAAATGTATCTAACGAACGAAAGCGAGTTTGATACGTTTTTAAACAACGAGTTGTGAGATAAATGGTATCTAACAGACACGAATGTATTACTATATTTCTTACATATCCTTGAAAAACAGGTTTTAAGGACATTTTAAATTCTTTTTCGAATAAAAGTTATTTATAACCTTTGCACTTGCAGCTGACTTACGCGTCACAGACACATGATCGTCAAGATAACTACACGTCACAGTGTAATCTATTTCCATCGCGTTGGTTTTATTGCACGTATGACATTGGTGACCTAGTCATCACCTAGGAGCAGCCAGTCGTATATCTTGAAATTGTTAACACACATTCATGCTTAAAACAGACTATGTGTTATAAAAAAATAACACATGATTTTCTCACCAATGGGTGTGTAAGGAACATATTTAACTAAATTGTGGTTCAGATAATTGTTCAATGATCTGTGATCCAAGCAAGGTATACAATCGAACGCCGGGGAAATGTGGATGGTCAAAAAACGATGAGCAAATTAAAGGGACATTCCTGAGTTCGCTGCAATTTTTAAGATGTTATCGATTAACAGAGGCTTTTTAACGACTGTTATTGGATATTAAATATATTTTTCTGCATAAAATATTAGTGGCTGTATATTAAGCGTGTTCCTGATCGTTGTAATATTTGTACTATGTTAAATTTCATTTTATTTCTTAAAAAAGATTTTTTCGTACGTACGAAATTATTTGAAGACAAAATCCAGTCTGGGCTTCTTACATATATTAAGACGACCTGAAACACACTGGATATACAGACACTGATATTCCAAACCAGAAAATATATTTAATGTGTAAGTTTAATCGTAGAAATATTTTATTAGTCGGAAACATCTTACAATGCAGCAAACTCGGGAATGTCCCTTTAAGGGTTTTCAAACAAAGAACGGTACATTGACCATATGGAATGGAATTTATTAGACTCTTTCTACTCAAATATTTTTTTCTATAATATATCTATATATCTCTAGACCAATCAGTAATATTGGTACACATGTTCTCAAATCATGTGTGTAGGAGATCACCGAACTGTACTGGAAACACAATCAAACAAAGATATGAAATCCTTGATTGGTTTGAAAATATATCCAGTGATCTGATAGAACTTTCCATGTTATCTGATGGAAGACACGGAAAGACGAAACAAAATTGTGATATAAGCTGGATGGATATGAGACCATTTTTCATACGAGCGTGACAGTGTAGACCGACTGATCTGGTAATACACTAATAATGCAATGTTAGTATCCGGGAGAACATCACGAATTTCGATAACCATGAGAGGACTGTTGAGACTTGTGTTAGCCATCATGATGTGTACAATGACAAAAGCAGGCGGGAATGATTTTGATTTCACGGCTGTGGACGCCGATAATTCTTTTTCGTTCGGTACTGATTTGAATTCCATAGTCCTAGACGCCTCCAGTATACATGGTGACAAAGCCAAAGGTGACGGCGGCATCATGGCAGGTGTTGATCTCGAAGCTTTGGATGCCCAAATTGAAAAGATAGCAGCTGGTGACCTGGATTCAATTCTGGATGAGTTGAAAGGATATCACGACATGACAGATAATGGTGAGTGATCATAGGGTTATAAATTCACTATCTTGTCCCTTCTGCGAATGTTTATGTTATGACACTGACTAAAGTCCATGGTCTGAAACACCTAAGTCACTCCTAAGTTTTATATCAGTTTACCCTTTTATTCGCATTTCCTACAGACGGGAAACAAGGGCGGATTTACCAGTCCTGGACGACTGGCTTGAACACGGAATAATCGACTGGCTCCAGTGAGGTATATCCATCTCCATGTGTACTAAAACATTTAATACAGTTAAAGTTTGTTCTGTTTAACGACACCACTAGAAGCACATATATATTAATTAATAATCTGCTATTGGATGTGAAACATTTGGTAATTCTGACAGTAGTCATCAGAAGAAACCTGTTGTATATTTTCATTAGTAGCTAGGAATCTTTTATATGTATATTTCCACAGACAGAAAAGCACATACAACGGCCTTTGACCAATTTGTGGTGCACTGGTTACAACGAGGAAAAACTCCAGTTTGTTGCATGGACCCTGCGACGCAGGCACCTCATGCCAGTATTCAACCGATCGAGCTAAATCCCCCAAGAGCATTTAATACATGCTGTTAATTGATTGCTAGATCTTTACTCGAGAGACAATGCTTATAATGCCGTAAAACCTTTGTATAACGACCACCCCGGTCATAAGACCACCCCGCTATAAGGAAGGAAGGAAATATTTGTATTTAACGACGCATTCAACACATTTTATTTACGGTTATATAGCGTCGGAACCCTCTAAAAAGAACAATATTTTAAAGACTGGAATATTTCCTTATTATTTTATAGTAAAACTACCCCGGTATTAAGACCACCCCGCCTATTACGGATTTCGACAAGTAAAGTCAGACCCAATGGTCGTTTTCAGTGCATTTGGACACCAGAAATGTGACGACAACATGTACTTGTCACGTCACATAAGCGACAAACAATCAATAACGTGGTAAAATATTGCCTAGTTGGCTCCGCTATTTTGTTAAATTTAATTGCAGGTATATGTGTTGCTGAAACTAGCAATTAAGTAATCTTATATTTATTTAGTTCGAAAGAAAAAGGTATTACTTTCAAATTAGGAAGCCATAGTAAATTGTTGGAAGGTACGGCACACAGTCGTTTTATTGTATAACTTGCACACAGTAATGTGAAAATTAACAGTTACACTGAGGAACATGGGGTTTTTTTTAATGAAAGCAAATGCCATACTAGTGCCATACCAAAGTAGTGTCGGAAATAAAATAAAACGGATTTTCGTCGATTATGTCTTTCATATTAAACTGACAGGTAAATATTTTGTAAATATTTTTTTAATGATACTGTACCTACTTTGGCATTTATTTGTTTGGGCTTTCGTGTTTACTCTTGAAATTAAAAGAAAGATGTCAGTAAACAGGTAATTTATGCACTTTATTGGAAAAGACTATAACAAATTTTCATCGACATGTGTCAATTTCATTGCTGTTGCAATATGTGAGGGACCGTCTCTGATGACGGTTTATCCCTATCCCTTTCAAAAACAAAATATCTGTATACATTTCTAAACAAACTTTGAGCATAACTGTCATGAACCATTCTGAGGGTGTGACCTAGTATACAGACATTAAAAGGAGCCATCTCCAAGTTGCATAATGACTTATATTGCATTTTGTTTTAAATTAAATTTTCCTTTAAACTTTAAAGACTACACCTTCAACTATATGCCCATAAATGATACTGACAAAATTATTTTATCTACTAGTAGAAAATACAGTTTTATTGGAAAATCTTTATCACAAACAGATGCTCACATATAACTATGATATAACACATTTAAGTGGTTGCAAGATCTTAAAAATTGCAGCAAACTAAGGAATGTCTCTTTAAGGGTAAATTAAATTGACACGTCGATCAAAACGTGTTATAGTCTGTTCCAATAAAGTGCACAAATAACCTGTTTACTGACATATTTCTTTTAATTTCAAGAGTAAACACCATCTTGTACATCAATCAGAGCCCAAACAAGTAGATGCTATTTTAGGTAGAGTATCATAAAATATATATTTACAAAATATTTACTTGTCAGTTTAATATGAAAGAAATAATCGACAAAAATCAGTTTTATTCTATATCCAACATTAGTGCCATCCTAGTACAACAAATGCAACGATTAGCTGCAGTCAGTCAAGTGAGACAGATTCCACGTGTTTGTATTAGCTCGTGTTTGTATTAGCTTTGAGACAGTGGACGTCCTAAAACTTCGGGAGGGTGTAATTTTTCTAGACAGTTGTTAAAACTGTTGTGTAATAATTAATATAAAGAACGGATCCAAGCTCACAAATAACTGAAGCAGGTTTGACACTTGATTATTCTTGCATTTCAATGTAAATGTTAATACACCTTTATCGGTTTTATCAGTTTACACACTACTGACGGTAACCGAAATATGTCCCTCATACATGAAGCGGTAGTACCATTAATGCCAAGGTGTCGGATTCTTAAAATCAACAAAATGGCATGACCTTTTGACATCTGTTGACTTAATTATTACACTAATTTGTATATATTATAATCAGTTTGTACAGGTATTTAATATAAACATTTTGCTAATTTGTGTGGCTATGTTCATTGGTTACAAAGTTATGATACATTGTGTCATCCCTACCCCAAAATATTGTTCTCGTCTCACTATGTTTATGGGGTGATATCCATCAAAAAGCTACTCCTTACAAAAAATATCATACTACTTTATTAACTACAGGCACAGAGCTATTAAAAAACCCACCATGATAATGTGTCCGCCCAGGTGATGCCAATTCCTTTTATTTCAGTGTCTGGCCCATGGTCTATTTACCCACAGAGAGGAAAGCTCATACGCCAACCTTTGACCAGTTGTGGTGCACTGGCTGGGACGATAAAAAGAACCCAGTTAGTTGAATACATCCACCGAGGTGGTTGAATCCTGCGACGCAAACACCGCAGGGGAGTACTCAACCAACCGAGCTAAACCCGCCAAGAGCATTTAATATATGCTATTCATTGATTGTCAGATCTTTAATCGAGAGACACTGTCTATAATATTAGTGTAAACGGAAGTCGATTCATGTGTTGTTAAGCGACGATCATGAAGTGAGACAGTTAATCGTCATTCGGTTTTCGTCCGATGAAAGGCGAATTAGTAAGTACTGTTTAAAATGAAAACCAACGAATAACAAAAACCTCAGCCAACATCACACGACTGATCGAAAATGTCTGATTTTGGTCCAGCCTGACCTTTGTACATCTGCTCTCCCGTTTCCACAAAATATCATACTTTCTACCTCCACCATCCTGAGTAAATGTCCACTTAAACTTTATGACGCAAACAGGTGGCGGTGAACTATATAGGCCTACACTTTTTGTTTTAACTTTCGCATATCGTAGTCGGTACCAAACCTTCGATTCTAGAGCTACACAAATGGCGACTTCAATATACCTTTAATATGACTAATTGTAATAGCGGGTGGTACTTAATATAACTAAGTATAACAGGGGATGGTACCTTAATGTCAAATCAAATTACGAAGTTCCAAAATATATTTATAAAATTAATTTTCGCTGAATCCATCCACCTTTCATAATCTGCTTGGGCGTTAAAGGTCCAGTCCCCATATAAATGCCTATATATTGGTTGTGGTAAAGTTGGACCAGGGTACTCCTAGATTAGACCCAAAGCCAGAAACGAAATTATTTCTTGAACCACCTAAATAGCTGGGGTTTTTGGGGTTGTTGTTTTTTCAGATAGCGAATCGCCGGAGAATGGAGGTCCCATCTTTAAAAGCTCCGGGTTTGATTTCAGCAGCGATTCTAAGCTCAGCAAGTACGAAACGTTCATAAAGAAACTAGAAGCCATGCATGGGGTAACGCCCACTGACGAGTCAAAAGAAGCGCAATCGGTCTTTGGAGAGAATACTGCTGGAGGTAACGTTACGTTCTAATTCAATCTGTATATATAACGAGAGAAAGAGAAATTCAGATGATTTATCTTCGAAGATATTGATATAACCTGTAGGATGTCGTATCCAATCGAGTGTCATAACGTAAGAGTCGATTTACTGTGGTGTAAGACGAAGCATGTCCTACCTATTGTGCATGCCATTCTGTTAACAATATTTTAAAAATAAATACTATGTCATGCATTTGTTGATATATATACTCAACCAAAAAAGTATTGCAGTATTGCATTTTTGATCATAATGTATACGTTTTGCAATTTTGAAAGAAATGCAAGTAATCACCGTGTTTAATCCAGCATACTGTTTGATTGTCAATCTGTTTTTTCTGGAAAGTTTTCCACTTCCTGTCTTTGCTCGTGCACAGTCTGAAAATGTCGTGTGCGCACATAACATGAAAATCACGCGCAGTGATTAAGCATAAGCCTTGATTTTCAACTGTGTGACAATTGCCATGGGACTCCGTCCATCAATGTCCGAAAACCAACGCCATGAGGTCATTGGTAGACTTGCTGCTGGTGAAAGTGTTAGGAACGTTGCTCGTCACTTTAATGTCCACCCGACGACAATACTGCGTCTACGGTATCGTTTGCAACAAACTGGAGCAGTAAAAGACAGACGTCGCTCCGGTCGGCCACATGCGACAACGCAAAGCGAGGACCGGTATTTAGTGACGTCATCACGCCGCCGTAGATTCCAAGGTGCTCCCAAGTTGGCGGCCGCCTAACGACTGGCTACTGGCACAATAGTTCACCCTCAAACCGTTCGTAATCGACTCCATGACGCTGGTTTAAGAGCTCGAAGCCCTGTAGTAGGGGTTCCATTAACACGATGTCATGTCGCAGAACGCTTGAGGTGGGCCAGGATTCATCCGCAGTGGCGTCTTAGACAGTGGAACGAAGTTTTGTTCACAGATGAATCCCGATTCTGTCTAGAGTTTGCGGATGGTTAGACTAAGAGCATGGCGTCGGCGAGGCGAACGTTACGACGCTGCAAACATCATCGAGCTTGACAGATACGGCAGAGGCAGCATCATGGTCTGGGCGGGAATTCATTCCAACGGCAAAACTGACCTGGTTACTGTTAATGGAACATTAACTGCACAACGATATTGTGACGAAATCATTACACCTGTTGTCTTGCCATTTATGCAACGCAACCCTACGTTCACGTTTCAGCAAGACAATGCCCGCCCTCATTCTGCCCACATAACTAACGAACTTTTGCAGAGATATCACATTCAAGTCTTAGACTGACCAGCCAGATCCCCCGACCTTTCCCCCATTGAACACATGTGGGACATCTTGGGTCGACGATTACGAGAACATCACCCACAACTGAACACGAGACGTCGTTGTACAGCCGTTATTCGCCAAAATGGTCGGCATACAAGATATAGACATTATGACAAAATCACATTTTTGTACCCTCCTGTTTAACAATGAAGTATCCGTCAATGAACATCTGTTCATAAACGTAAATTTACTTCCAGGCTTTTCAAATAATCCATTTTACTTAATTAACTTAATTTGACTGGTTTTAGACAAATAATATAAAGTTTGAAGACGATTTAGTCGGAACTGCAATACTTTTTTGGTTGAGTATATATATACCACGACTTTTAATATCGCAATGTGTATACTGAGGAGAATCGTCTCTATGTATTATTTAATCATCAGATTTAAGCTCTACCACAGAAACAAACTGAGCTCCTGTATCCCACCTTGAACCTGACGCGCACATTGTTATGTACATATTGATATATACCACGACTTTTGATGTACTGAGGACAACCGTCTCTGTGATTTATTTTATCCTCAGATTTACGTTCTACAACAGAAACCAATTGAGCTCCTGTATCCCAGCTTGAAGTTGACTCACAAAGAACCACACCAATTAAAAAGGAGTATAAAATGTATGCTAGAGAACCACGCCGATTTAAAAAAAAGTATAAAATGCATACTGAAGGCTAACACCAATGTGAGATCTGGCGCAAATCAGAACACTTGCCCAGGATGAATGTACCTGAACCGGCAGTGAATATAGGCACGTTAATAAAGTTCTCCTTCCGCCAATTATAACTGAACCGTGTATCACGATACGTGTGTGTCACTGAGAATAAGTGATAGATACATGCAATATAAATACTAGTATATTGTCCATTACAGTTTCTGTCAGAATATATTCAGTGAAAAATGCACCACTATCGAGAGGGTCATGTGACTGCTAATTTTAGGGAGTGCACTCAATTGATAAGTGTTTTGTAAACAAATCAACATAGGTTATGCCTGACCACCGCCTCGTGTTGCTGCTGTGCCACTTGCTCAGTTGTTATCAGTTAGTATCACACACACACACACACACACACACACACACACACACACACAGACACACACACACAGACACACACACACACACAGACACACATACATACATACATACATACATACATACATATATATATATATATATATATATATATATATATATATATATATATATATATATATATATATATATATATATATGGATACATACATACATACATACATAAACAAATAACTTTAAACTAATAGGTTATTTAAATACTACGTGTAATCATCAAAGAAAGCTTTCAAAATGCATATCAGAATTGTTTTATTTTTTATTTTGTTTTATTTTTTTAATGAGGAACTATTTCCTAAACCGAACTATATTAACAAGTAACGATACGCCAAATGGCGGTGTGTTGCCTTCAGTGAAGGCCAGAGATACAACTGAGTAGGTTTATATTGTTGGGTTAGAGAACTGGTGCGGCCTCCCCTGGAACAAACTGGAAAGAAGAGTACCCACTCCACTCCGCACTCATGCCTACGTTATGGATGTCGTTTGCCTTAGTTAGTTCTACACTTGGTATATTGAAGTTTCGTTTGCAGGCAATTTCGACATGTTTGGAGGGGCAGCGATCACTGGTCTAGATTTCGGGTCGAAGACGAAAAAGGGTCCCAGCCTCGTTGAACTGACCAGTCGAGCTCAATACTTAAAGGATACATTCCACAAAGGCAAGTCGTTTACGTTTTATACAAACATTCGATTTTTATTTAGAGTTCGTTTGTCTTTGTTTAATTCATAATTGTCTGATTATTTGATTGTGGGAACGCTTTGGCGTTTTGGTTTTGTGTCTTTTATGTGATTTTTTTGTACTACTATTGCTTCACATCGGCTGCTGGCTATCAAAAAGGTAAGTGTATGAAACTATTATGTATATAATTAGGTAAAACCACGGTGCAAAGAGCGTGAGGAAAATATAATACAATACATAAACAAGGTAAGTAAAAAAAAAATTATATATATATATATATATATATATATAGAAATTAACGTGTTTTAAAAATATTAAAATATTTCAAAACATTTCTGTTGCCAAATATACCATTTTTCGTAGACTTCAGATGATCACACTCCATCAAACTGTGACACACAATCAGTATACACTAACGATGTCTACATTGAAGAGGGCGGTCCTTCTTTAAAACAAATGAATGCGTTAAATGTGCATGGCTGATGCGGATACGGCACAATACTACTTCATGTTCCTACGCCGCCTGTATGAGGACTGCCACTCTCCCAGGATTGGCTTGACAGAATGATACTTGTTCGCGAGTGCACCATCGCTATCATATTGCCAAGTTGAAACGATATGATTAATATGATATTTAGAATCACAGCATGGGATATCGATAGTGCCACGTGGCAAATTCAAAGCAGATTTAGCAGCAACATCTCCGATTTCATGTGCTGCAAAGCTTGAAGACACGAAAAATTTATATATTCGGATGCATATAAATCATCAATATCTTCCAGGTATTAATGATTGCCCACGTTTCAGCAGTAAAGACTGGTGCTGAATCAGGGAATGTCATAACATTTTTGTCTCATGGAAACAACTGTAGCAGAAGCCACAGGATTCCCATATTGTGATCCGTCTTTGTAAACAGGAATGTTATCACGGTACCTCTCTTGAATTGTCATGAAATAATTTGTATAAATAACTGCATCAGTGCGATTTTTTCCCCACATTCACAAGTTCGAATACAATGTTTTAATATTGTTACCTTTGTAGATGTATGCACCACCAATCCCTGCAAGAATTCAGGTGTGTGTTCCCTTGATGGGGCATCTTACACGTGCAAGTGTACTAAAGGATACATGGGGAAGAAATGTGAAGGTAGGTTTGGTTTGTATTAAAGAGACACTCAAAACAAGTAGGGGAACCTGAAATATTAATGCTAATATCAACTATTAGACCGAACATACGTTTTGACCATAGACATCCTAGTAAAGAACGTTCAGGTCTGTTCATCAACACACCGAAACACATTCCATAGTATGCACGGGCATCACGCAGTTGCTCCGTACACGTGCGTGGGGTGTCATTCTCGATTTTGACCATTTCCAGTAAGGTCGACCGGCCTCGGTGGCGTTGTGGTAGGCCATCGGTCTACAGGCTGGTAGGTACTGGTTTCGGATCCCAGTCGAGGCATGGGATTTTTAATCCAGATACCGACTGGAAACCCTTAGTGAGTGCTCCGCAAGGCTCAGTGGGTAGGTGTAAACCACTTGCACCGACCAGTGATCCATAACTGGTTCAACAAAGGCCATGGTTTGTGCTATCCTGCCTGTGGGAAGCGCAAATAAAAGATCCCTTGCTGCTAATCGGAAGAGTAGCCCATGTAGTGGCGACAGCGGGTTTCCTCTCAAAATATGTGTGGTCCTTAACCATATGTCTGATGCCATATAACCGTGAATAAAATGTGTTCAGTGCGTCGTTAAATAAAACATTTATGTCTTCTTCTTTTTTTCCCCAGGAAGGTCGATTAATCACTGTGGAACATTATTTCTGTCAATCTGTTTCATTCTGTTGATCATACAGTTGTTATTGTTTTGTTTTTAGTCATTTTTATTGTTTGAATTTGCCTTTTACTGATAAAAAAGGTCAACTTTCAAATTTCAGTTTTGACCCCAATCGTCCTTCAAGATCTTTGGTAGTCATAAAACCTACTGTAATACTGAACTACGGGTTGTAATGTTTGCCCAATTAATTCACTATTATCATATAACCATTCCCCACAGCTAATATGCCATACAGTTTTGGCAATTGTAAATTCTTATTAGAGTTCTCCTACTTTTTTGAAGAGTATATAGGGACTAATACATTAGTGGGCCTTAGATACCATTTATCTCACGAGTTGTTTTAAAATTATCTAACGAGCAAAAGCAAGATTGATACGTTTTTAAACATCGAGTTGTGAGATAAATGGTATCTAACGGCCACTCATGTATTATTCCTTATATATTTCCCTTTATAGTACCTATATTTCTTATATATCCACACAAATCTGAATCTGCCTTTTTATTACCCCTGATGGCAACATGGCTGGGCACCCAACAAAATACAATATCTGTATTGGCAGTGGATAAAAAGACACACTTTCGTATCACCATCCCAATTAAGGGATGGTCCAGCTTCCTATTGCATAAAGCTTGAAGACACTAAAGTGAATCGGTAAAAATAATAATTTTTGATGCATTAGCATCTTTGATTTCTTCTAAGGCTTTAATGACAGCCCAAACGTCAGCACTAAAAACTGATGTTGAGTCAGGGAATATCATTGAAAGTATTGTGTCTAATGGAAAAACTGTAGCACAAGCCACAGAATTCCCATCCCGTGATCCATCTGTATAAACAGGAATGTAATCACAGTACCTGTCTTGAATTTCCATGAACATTTATTTTTTATAAACAACAGCATCTGTACGATCTTTCTTCAGATGCACAAGACTTAGTAATATTGATGTGTAGGGGAAGGCTAGAGGAAACTCGATGTAATTCTTTGGCAATCGTCGACGTCAGCTACTGTGTCAAAAAAAAAACGTTTTCTTAAATCTGATGCCATAGAACACTAGCTTGATTATTCTCGAGTCCAGTCGTGACATTCAACTTGCATGTTCTTAACCAGTACCAGGAAGAAACCCGATTCTCCATTACGAAACGTACATTTCTGTGTTGATGTAGAGGAAGTGTGTTCCTTCGTGTAGCGTTGGTACTGGCTAACAACATGTAAGTTTAATGTGACGACTGGATTCTAGAATAATCAAACTAAAGCTCTATGGCATCATATTTTAATTGTCTTCTCTTTTGTTTGTTTTCTTGGGGGGTGGGGGGGGGGGGGTGGGGGGGGGGGGGGGGGGGGGGAATATTTGTTTGTTGGTTGTTGTTTTTTCCTCTGTGTGTTGCTTGTTTCTTTTGTTTTCTTTTTAGGGGGAGGAAGTATAATAAATAGTAATCAGTGTTTAACGCACACCTTTTTAGAATGTACTTCTGAAAGTTCTGTTGATATTATACTGCGACACATTTAGGTACATGTAAATGTATCGTGTAACACGACAGGTCGCACATAAGCCACTGTGGTCACTATTTTCAATTTATAACGTATGTTTCAGATACCGACCACTGTGCAAACAGTCCTTGCGTCAATGGAGAATGTGTTTCTACCAAATCGAGCTACACATGTAATTGTCAGGCAGGTTACCAAGGAGACAGGTGTCAGACAGGTAAACTATTTGATGCAGGTTTATCTCTTACTATGTTGACATTGATTCAAAATAATTGTGAAACCCAGTTATTAATGATAATGACAGTATATCTGTCGTAAACGTTAATACCAGGGTTTATAGATTAAATAGAGAATACCACATGAGTGGGCCGTTGGATACCGTTTATCTTAAGAGTAATTTTAAAACGTATCCAACCAGCGAAAGTGAGCTGGATACGTTTTTTAAAAACGAATTGTAAATGGTATTTAACTGACAAAATGTAGTATTCTATGTCTTGCATATCCTTAACAAATCCCAAATGATTTTTGTTCCAATTAAAATGTGTTTACGGCACTCGCGCGACAGTAAATGTAGGCGTCTTACTGTAATCAGTTTCAGTTTAACTTGCAGTTTCAGGACAGTCTGTTTCTGACATCATTTCACCCACACCCACACACCACCCACCCACCCACACCCACACACACACACACACACACATATATATATATATATATATATATATATATATATATATTCCTAATATATGATATTGACGATACCGAAAAACACTTGTAATAACCTCTCTATATATATGCATATATATATATATATAGAGAGAGAGAGAGAGAGAGAGAGAGAGAGAGAGAGAGAGAGAGAGAGAGAGAGAGAGAGAGAGAGGGGGGGGGAGAGAGGAGGGGGGGGGTTATTGCAAGAGTGTTTTTCGGTATCGTCAATATCATATATTAGGAATAAAAATTGTATTATGCGAGCCTCATTGTGAAAATGAGCAAAATTGACAAAGCAGAAACATGTTCAGTGCGTTATGCAGGGGGAGGTCTAGACTGTGATAAGTGGAAATTTTCTTTGAAGATGGGTGTTTGAACCACGCCACCAAACCCCGCATCCTCTGTACACGCGCCTGCAACATTATTGACAACAAGGCACAGATGCCAGGGAATGAATGAATGAATGAATGAATGAATCTTTAACGACACCCCAGCACGAAAAATACATCGGCTATTGGGTGTCAAACTATGGTAATGCAAATAAATAAAGTGATGATCAACATCAATATAAAAATTCAAGACTTAAACAAAAACAGTGTAAAGAACTGTACAAAAACACAAATATCACAGAATTGGTATGTCAATTATATGTATGTGTGTATGTGGGTGTGTGTATATGTATATATTATTTTAAACTTTATTCATTATAGAGTTGCGTGCCAGTTCATCGATTCCGTTTTCATGCAAACAGAGTATTTGTTTTTCAGCTATCAATTACTGCGCAAACGATCCGTGCAAGAATGGAAAGTGCATATCTGGAACAACCGGCTACCACTGCCAGTGTTCACCTGGTTACCAGGGAACCCACTGTGAAACGGGTAATGTGTTAATGCTTACTTTTATTTTATTTGACAACGTTTACCTGCCTCTGCCTGTCTGTGGGAAAGTAGCCAGTATGTAAATGTCATTCAATAAGGATGGTCCGGTCTGTGGGAAAATACCTGTATGTAAATGCCATTCAATAAGGATGGTCCTGTATGTAAATGCCATTCAATAAGGATGGTCCTGTATGTAAATGCCATTCAATAAGGATGGACCTGTATGTAAATGCCATTCAATGAGGATGGTCCTGTATGTAAATGCCATTCAATAAGGATGGACCTGTCTGTGGGAAAGCGCCTGTAGGTAAATGCCATTCAATAAGGATGGTCCTGTATGTAAATGCCATTCAATAACGATGGACCTGTCTGTGGGAAAGCGCCTGTAGGTAAATGCCATTCAATAAGGATGGTCCTGTATGTAAATGCCATTCAATAAGGATGGTCCTGTATGTAAATGCCATTCAGTAAGGATGGTCCTGTCTGTGGGAAAATTACCTGAATGTAAATGCCATTCAATAAGGATGGACCTGTCTGTGAGAAAGTACCTGTATGTAAATGCCATTCAATAAGGATGATCCTGTCTGTGAGAAAGTACCTGTATGTAAATGCCATTCAATAAGGATGATCCTGTCTGTGGGAAAGCGCCTGTAGGTAAGTGCCATTCAATAAGGATGATCCTGTCTGTGAGAAAGTACCTGTATGTAAATGCCATTCAATAAGGATGATCCTGTCTGTGGGAAAGCGCCTGTAGGTAAGTGCCATTCAATAAGGATGATCCTGTCTGTGGGAAAGCGCCTGCAGGTAAGTGCCATTCAGTAAGGATGGTCCTGTCTGTGGGAAAGTACCTGTATGTAAATGCCATTCAATAAGGATGGACCTGTCTGTGGGAAAGTACCTGTATGTAAATGTCATTCAATAAGGATGATCCTGTCTGTGGGAAAGCGCCTGTAGGTAAATGCCATTCAATAAGGATGATCCTGTCTGTGGGAAAGCGCCTGTAGGTAAGTGCCATTCAATAAGGATGATCCTGTCTGTGGGAAAGTACCTGTAGGTAAGTGCCATTCAATAAGGATGATCCTGTCTGTGGGAAAGCGCCTGTAGGTAAGTGCCATTCAATAAGGATGGTCCTGTCTGTGGGAAAGTACCTGTATGTAAATGCCATTCAATAAGGATGATCCTGTCTGTGGGAAAGCGCCTGTAGGTAAGTGCCATTCAATAAGGATGGTCCTGTCTGTGGGAAAGTAGCCTGTATGTAAATGCCATTCAATAAGGATGATCCTGTCTGTGAGAAAGCGCCTGTAGGTAAATGCCATTCAATAAGGATGGTCCTGTCTGTGGGAAAGCGCCTGTAGGTAAATGCCATTCAATAAGGATGATCCTGTCTGTGGGAAAGCGCCTGTAGGTAAGTGCC
Organism: Gigantopelta aegis; assembly: GCF_016097555.1. Lineage (NCBI taxonomy): Eukaryota > Metazoa > Mollusca > Gastropoda > Neomphalida > Peltospiridae > Gigantopelta > Gigantopelta aegis. Next base: position 43,526,108 of record NC_054708.1, on the reverse strand, counting down.
ATTCAGTAAGGATGGTCCTGTCTGTGGGAAAGTAGCCTGTATGTAAATGCCATTCAATAAGGATGATCCTGTCTGTGAGAAAGCGCCTGTAGGTAAATGCCATTCAATAAGGATGGTCCTGTCTGTGGGAAAGCGCCTGTAGGTAAATGCCATTCAATAAGGATGATCCTGTCTGTGGGAAAGCGCCCGTAGGTAAGTGCCATTCAGTAAGGATGGTCCTGTCTGTGGGAAAGTACCTGTATGTAAATGCCATTCAATAAGGATGGACCTGTCTGTGGGAAAGTACCTGTATGTAAATGTCATTCAATAAGGATGATCCTGTCTGTGGGAAAGCGCCTGTAGGTAAGTGCCATTCAATAAGGATGGTCCTGTCTGTGGGAAAGTACCTGTATGTAAATGCCATTCAATAAGGATGGACCTGTCTGTGAGAAAGCGCCTGTATGTAAATGCCATTCAATAAGGATGATCCTGTCTGTGGGAAAGCGCCTGTAGGTAAGTGTCATTCAATAAGGATGGTTCTGTCTGTGGGAAAGCGCCTGTAGGTAAATGCCATTCAATAAGGATGGTCCTGTCTGTGGGAAAGTACCTGTATGTAAATGCCATTCAATAAGGATGATCCTGTCTGTGGGAAAGCGCCTGTAGGTAAATGACATTCAATAAGGATGGTCCTGTCTGTGGGAAAGTACCTGTATGTAAATGCCATTCAATAAGGATGGTCCTGTCTGTGGGAAAGCGCTTGTAGGTAAATGCCATGCAATAAGGATGGTCCTGTCTGTGGGAAAGTACCTGTATGTAAATGCCATTCAATAAGGATGATCCTGTCTGTGGGAAAGCGCCTGTAGGTAAATGCCATTCAATAAGGATGGTCCTGTCTGTGGGAAAGTACCTGTATGTAAATGCCATTCAGTAAGGATGGTCCTGTCTGTGGGAAAGCGCCTGTATGTAAATGCCATTCAATAAGGATGATTATGTCTGTGGGAAAGTACCTGTATGTAAATGCCATTCAGTAAGGATGGACCTGTCTGTGGGAAAGCGCCTGTAGGTAAGTGCCATTCAATAAGGATGGTCCTGTCTGTGGGAAAGTACCTGTATGTAAATGCCATTCAATAAGGATGATCCTGTCTGTGGGAAAGCGCCTGTAGGTAAGTGCCATTCAATAAGGATGGTACTGTCTGTGGGAAAGTAGCCTGTATGTAAATGCCATTCAATAAGGATGATCCTGTCTGTGAGAAAGCGCCTGTAGGTAAATGCCATTCAATAACGATGGTCCTGTCTGTGGGAAAGCGCCTGTAGGTAAATGCCATTCAATAAGGATGATCCTGTCTGTGGGAAAGCGCCTGTAGGTAAGTGCCATTCAGTAAGGATGGTCCTGTCTGTGGGAAAGTAGCCTGTATGTAAATGCCATTCAATAAGGATGATCCTGTCTGTGAGAAAGCGCCTGTAGGTAAATGCCATTCAATAAGGATGGTCCTGTCTGTGGGAAAGCGCCTGTAGGTAAATGCCATTCAATAAGGATGATCCTGTCTGTGGGAAAGCGCCCGTAGGTAAGTGCCATTCAGTAAGGATGGTCCTGTCTGTGGGAAAGTACCTGTATGTAAATGCCATTCAATAAGGATGGACCTGTCTGTGGGAAAGTACCTGTATGTAAATGCCATTCAATAAGGATGGACCTGTCTGTGAGAAAGCGCCTGTAGGTAAATGCCATTCAATAAGGATGATCCTGTCTGTGGGAAAGCGCCTGTAGGTAAGTGTCATTCAATAAGGATGGTTCTGTCTGTGGGAAAGCGCCTGTAGGTAAATGCCATTCAATAAGGATGGTCCTGTCTGTGGGAAAGTACCTGTATGTAAATGCCATTCAATAAGGATGATCCTGTCTGTGGGAAAGCGCCTGTAGGTAAATGCCATTCAGTAAGGATGGTCCTGTCTGTGGGAAAGCGCCTGTATGTAAATGCCATTCAATAAGGATGATTATGTCTGTGGGAAAGTACCTGTATGTAAATGCCATTCAGTAAGGATGGACCTGTCTGTGGGAAAGTACCTGTATGTAAATGCCATTCAATAAGGATGATCCTGTCTGTGGGAAAGCGCCTGTAGGTAAATGCCATTCAATAAGGATGGTCCTGTCTGTGGGAAAGTACCTGTATGTAAATGCCATTCAGTAAGGATGGTCCTGTCTGTGGGAAAGCGCCTGTAGGTAAATGCCATTCAATAAGGATGGTCCTGTCTGTGGGAAAGTACCTGTATGTAAATGCCATTCAGTAAGGATGGTCCTGTCTGTGGGAAAGTACCTGTATGTAAATGCCATTCAATAAGGATGGACCTGTCTGTGGGAACGTACCTGTATGTAAATGTCATTCAATAACGATTGGTCTCTCTGTGGGAAAGTACCTCTATGTGTATGTCATTCCATGACGATGGTTCTCTCTGTACCTTTATTTGAATGTCATTCCATAAGGATGGTCCTGTCTGTGGGAAAGTACCTGTATGTAAATGTCATTCAATAATGATGGTTCTCTATGTGGGAAAGTACCTCTATGTCATTCCATAAGGACGGTCCTTGTCTGTGGGAAAGTATCTGTATGTGAATGTCATTTCATAAGGATGAACATTTTCTGGTGACGCCTGCTTTCTGGTTACTTTCTAGACCAGATTGCCGGAGCTTAAAATAGTCCTTTCCATTGCATTGCGTTGCAACGTTTATACACCCTACATACATATCTTTATTTTAAAGTGTAGGTCACAGAGTGCGACGCCAGACAGGAGGACAACTTTACACTGTGTTTTTAATAATTATACATTTCTATATGTTTAATGGAAATAATCATATTAATCTGCTTAACTTTGTTCGGCACCTAATAGCCTAAATTGTATTATATCAGAAAGCTTTAGATGATTAAGTTGTAGTATTGTTAAACAAAATAATAATATTGTAGTTGTACATTCTTGTGTTCTTTTTATTGTTTTCTTTAGCACATTTTGCATCAAAGCACTGGCGTCTATTAATGTGCATGTTTCCGCGATCAACTACTGTGAAATCAATCCATGTGGCAGTGTAAACTCTCATTCTAGTACATCTAGGTACACATACAATTGTCAGGAAGGCTACCAAGGAGACGGGCGTGAATCAGCTAAATTAATATACCTTTTTGTATGACACGACTGGTGCATCAAAGGCCGTGGTATGTGTTATCATGTCTACGGGATGGTGCATATAAAATACCCCATGCTGCTAATCGAAAAGAGTAGACCATGAAGTGACGACAGCGGGTTTCCTCTCTCAATATCTATGTGGTCCTTAGCCATATGTCCGACGCCATATAACCATAAATAAAATGTGTCGAGTGTGTCGTTAAATAAACCATTTCCTTCATTCCTTTTTAGTATGAACAATCCCACAAGCAGTCTGCCTATTCTTTTATTATCTATTTTCATTGTAGATTATTTGAGGCATATGTGTTTTATGTATTAACAAATGTAATTAAAAAACACACACACATATTAAATGTTAACTCTTTAACTGTGTGTTAGTTTTTTATTTTCTAATTTGTCTTGTTTTAGCTACCAACTACTGTGAAAGCAATCCATGTGTGAACGGAGACTGTGCTTCTAGCACGTCTGGGTACACGTGTACCTGTTACAGCGGTTACCAAGGTGACCGATGTGAAAAAGGTAAAACATACATGAAGGACATATTTTAAAATGATGGATTGATGCCAGATGGAATTTAAAACTTCAGTCCCCTCCGCCACATGTATGACTTCTACATCAAAATCATTCACATTACGAAATAAATTAACATACGTTTGTATGAGGTAGGTGAGTACGCTTTTGGAGGAATTTAAAACGGTAATTGGTAAATAATTAGAAGCTATTTTCCAATACGAGACATCATTGACCTATCACATAAGCATCGCTGACTAAATGTGTTATCTGATCGTCTATCCCGTTTTGTTCTTGTACTTATTATTTTTTTTTTGTGTGAATCCTGTGTTCCTATTTTAGAAACAAAACCATACTTGTTAACTAACTAGCAGCTTTGCTCATGATGCCTCATTTGAAAATCGCCTGGTTCAAACAACACTAAATGAACGATTGCATTCTTACGCAACATAAGTATCATTGAAGTCTACACAAACGATACAGCAGGGGTATTTGAAGCTAATATATCAAATTCAGCCATGCATTTTTAAAACATGCATACAAATTTAATCATAAGATTTGACCGCAATTAGTATTTCGTTCATGCAAATATGAACCGAAAAACTATGTGTACACTTTGTATGGCCCGCTACACTATTATGTATGACGTTAAAGATTCATTCATACATTTATTCATTGATATTCTGAACTGTAAATGTATTTCCAGCACAAAATATACTTCTTAAATAAACTTATGTAACTAGAAAATTGTAATATTTCTGAAATCTTTAGTTGAGTAAGTTGAAATACTGTTAAAAATAATAATATTTTAGTTAAATAATTTGAGATTTCCTTTTCAAGTTGTACATTCTTGTGTTCTTTTCGTTGTTTTCTTTAGCATATTTTGCATCAAAACACTGGTGTCTATTAACATGCATGTTTCCGCGATCAACTACTGTGAAAGCAATCCACGTGGCAGTGCAAGCTGTCATTCTAGGACATGTAGGTACACATGTAATTGTCAGGAAGGCTACCAAGGAGACCGGTGTGAATCAGACAAATTAATATACATTTTTGTATGAACAATCCCACAAGCTATCTGCCTATTCTGTTATTGACTATTTTCATTGTAGATTATTTGAGGCATATGTGTTTTATGTATTAATAAATGAAACAAACAACACATATTAAATGTTAACTCTTTCACTTTCTCTTAGTTGTTTTTTTTCTTCTAATTTGTCTTGTTTTAGCTACCAACTACTGTGAAAGCAATCCATGTGTGAACGGAGACTGTGATTCTAGCACGTCTGGGTACACGTGTACCTGTTACAGCGGTTACCAAGGTGACCGATGTGAAAAAGGTAAACCATACATGAAGGACATATTTAAAAATGCTGGATTGATGTCGCAAAAAAATGTACAACTTCAGTTCCCTCCCCTACATGTATGACTTCTAAATCAAACTCATTCACATTACGAAATAAATTAACATATGTTTTGTATGAGGCAGGTGGATAAGCTTTTGAAGGAATTTAAAACGGTAATTAGTATATAATTAGAAGCTATTTTCCAATACGAGGAATCACTGACGTATCACATAAGCATCGCTGACTAATGTTTTCTGATCGTCTATCCCGTTTTGATTTTGTACTTACTTTTTAATTAATTTTTTGTGAAACCTGTGTTCCTATTTTAGAAACAAAACCAGACTTGTTAACTAACTAGCAGCTTTGCTCATGATGGCTCATTTGAAAATCGCCTGGTTCAAACAACACTAAATGAACGATTGCATTCTTACGCAACATAAGTATCATTGAAGTCTACACAAACGATACAGCAGGGGTATTTGAAGCTAATATATCAAATTCAGCCATGCATTTTTAAAACATGCATACAAATTTAATCATAAGATTCGACCGCAATTAGTTTTTCGTTCATGCAAATATGAACCGAAAAACTATGTGTATACTTTGTATGGCCCGCTACACTATTATGTATGACGTTAAAGATTCATTCATACATTCATTCATTCATTCATTCATTGATATTCTGTACTGTAAATTTATTTCCAGCACCAAATACACTCCTTAAATAAAATTATGTAACTAAAAAATTGTAATATTTTTGAAATCTTCAGTTGAGTAAGTTGAAATATTGTTAAAAATAATAATATTTTATTTGAATAATTTGAGGATTCCTTTTCAAGTTGTACATTCTTGTGTTCTTTTCGTTGTTTTCTTTAGCATATTTTGCATCAAAACACAGGTGTCTATTAACATGCATGTTACCGCGATCAACTGCTGTGAAAGCAATCCACGTGGCAGTGCAAGCTGTCATTCTAGGACATGTAGGTACACATGTAATTGTCAGGAAGGCTACCAAGGAGACCGGTGTGAATCAGACAAATTAATATACCTTTTTTATGAACAATCCCACAAGCAATCTGTCTATTCTGTTATTAACTATTTTCATTGTATATTATTTGAGGCATATGTGTTTTATGTATTAATAAATGAAAAACCCCACATATTAAATGTTAACTCTTTAACTGTATTTTAGTTTTTGAATTTCTAATTCTTAATGTTTCAGCTACCAACTACTGTGCAAGCAATCCATGTGTGAACGGAGACTGTGATTCTAGCACGTCTGGGTACACGTGTACCTGCTACAGCGGTTACCAAGGTGACCGATGTGAAAAAGGTAAAACATACGTGAAGGACATATTTCAAAATGCTGGATTAATGTTAGATGCAATTTAAATCTTCAGTCCCATCCCTATTTTCGAGACAACCTAAATCCATTTTCACTGCATCTTAAACATGTTTTAAAGGTAAAACGGACAAAAAACATTCAGGATTTTCTTTGACTTAATTATTTCAAAGTTTGTTTGGCAGTTGAAAGAACAACAAATTGATACCTACGAAATTATGGAATGCACGTACGTACACACACACACACATACACACACACACACACACACATATATATATATATATATAGGGATGCATGATTGCCATCCACATTTTCAAGCACACTTCAGTTGAAATTTACCAATTTGTTTTCGTAGAATTATGGCACTTGAAATATGTTGGACCCGGTAGGAGACATGCATTGCTTTAGCAGTACTCTCAGAATGTTTGTTTAAATTGGCCCCAGTTGTTTAGTATGTTCGTTCATGCATATTAGTCTCTTGCCTATGGTTCAGGAATGAAAATTACAGAAAATGATTTGTAAACTGTGTAAGCTGTGTTTTGTAATGCATACTGCAGCTTCTGTGGTTTATGTAATCAACGTATACTGTGTTGTTGCTGCTGTTCACTTGTGTGTAATTGTTTATGATTAAACAAACAAAAAAGTAATGCATTCTGGGATTTCGGACTTTCGTGCAGTCTTTATTAAACAGGTACCGCAATGAAAAACTATGTCTGCACAAAGTAGAGTGAAAGGGAGTTTTGGCAGCATGCAATGGAATACTATGATTGACAATGCATGTTATTTCAATTGATTATTGTGTAAACGTAACACATAAACAATTCGCATTTGCATAGACAATTTCCCGTAATGTACGTTTCAGTTGTTAACTACTGTGAAAGAAGGCCATGCAAGAACGGGGAGTGTGTTTCTAGCACATCTGGATACACGTGCAAATGTCATGCCTTTTACACTGTGAAATAGGTAATATAGTCCTATACATGTACAACCCATGTTCCTGGGCTTGGTGTAGTTTGAAATGCGATAGGTTGTAGGATCGACTGACCTCAGTTGACCTTTATGTACCACAATTGGTATATTAAAGGCTGTGAAAGGGGAAGGGAAACTCTTTTTACGTGCCCATATCCACAGAGGTTCAGGCACGCCAACCTGGGATTTAACCTCTGACTTCGCCAGTGACTTAATTCCGGAGCAGGAGGGGGGGGGGGGGGGGGGGGGGGGGTTGATTGAGTTTGAAGTGGACAGAATTTGGAAAACAGCCATTTAGTGAAGTCCAGCGAGAGCGCGGACCAAATAGCAAACACCAAGTGAGGCCAAGCTGTCATTGGCTTAAGTTCGATTCCTTGGTAAAACCTGTCAAAAACCTAAGTCTTCTAAGAATAACTGCATAAAAAAACAAAACATGTCTGGACTCTAAGTTAAACCCAAAAGTAGTTTTGACTGCTCGGCCGAAAAGGTTTTAAGGTGATTTGAGCAATTGAACGGGCGCCAAAGTAAAATGCGTTAGACTGTTTATAAAAAAATAAACATAAGAATTTTGAACCAATCGCAAAAGTTTGTTTAAGTCTAACTAGCCCAAAAAAGGAGGTTGTTACCTGTCCTAGTTAAGGTTGGCGCAGCAGGACTCATGGCGAGGTGATGGGCTGATCAGGCTTGAAGTTCGGGAGGGCCACCTTGAACAACTCAAGGTTCCTATCCATGGCTCCTAGGTAAATGCCCCGCAGCACGATCTTCATGATGCGGTGGATGGTAGCGTTGGGCATTTGTGGGCTCAGAACTCCCTGCCTGAAAAGTCCGTCCTGCTGTGCAGTCACATAGAGATGGTCGACGGTTCCTTCTGTTAGTAGTTGGATTTGGTATTTTCCTCGTCCGTTTGGTAATCTTCGCCAGTGGTAATCGGACCAAGGTCCCGTCAGTTGGTTAGGGTTGGTGTAATCTCCGAAGATCGAATCCCGGTACTTGGGCGGTAGTTGATCGCACGCGATAACCCAATCTGAGCGGTTGGGTGTCTCCGGTACAGTGGCCGATGACTCCTTCCTTCTCTTGAGTTCTCGTTGCCACGCCGCTGGAACAACAACTTTTAGAAGCGCTGGTGGGCTGGCTGGGGGGTCCGTGATAATCACGTGTCCAGTGTCCATCTCAGCTGGTGGGTCAACAGGAGGGATCGCCACTGTCAGTGGAGCTGACAGATTTGGTCCCCCCTGTTCCGCTCCTGGCAAGTGCTTCTGTCGAGTATCTGGGGGCGGCCGCGCAGAATGAACCGCCCCCGGTGGTTTCACCGGGAGAGAAATTACCACATTTTCGCTAATCAACTTCATTGCTCGAAAACAAGAATCGAATGAAAAGGCTGTGATATCAGATACATGTGAGTTTCTCTTTCTCTTTTTATAGAAATGCATATCTAAACAATATTCGGCAGGAGTAACTCATGTGACGGTAGCCTCTGTACACTGGAACAATATGTTCACGAAAAAACAATTTGACGCATGTACTTACGGATGCATGCACGGAAGTACATTTGATATGCCCCATTAGCACACTCCTACCTTACGAAAAAAATACGAAGTGTATTCGGGTGCATTTTAATATGTTGTAGTAGAGACCTCTCTAAAATCCATTGTGAAGAAAATAATTATGTTGAAATTTGTGGCTCCCAAATCCCCTAGATTGACTAGACTAGTAATGCCGTGACCTCGATTAATTTGCATCTAATTTATAAAGTTATCAAAGTCTGAAAGTATGTGATTTGAGGAATATCACATACCTTTATTACACTAACAAATAAGACATTCAATGCCAAATAAGACTCATCAGTACATATGTTTTTTCACAAAACTATTTTAAAGAAGAAAAAATCATTAAAAAGCAATAATGCAAATCAGGACTAACACACACACACACACACATATATATATATATAAAGAAACAGTGCTAACAATTATTACAAGTACTCTTTGAAGTTAACAAGCCTGTGTCTGCAATTATGTATTACGTAGCGAGGCCCTCCGCTATGTACGACCACCGACAACCAAACACAGGATCAGGTCGTTCCGCTTAGTCGGCGATCTATTATTCTGTAATTATTACCTAAATCCTCGACAGCCCAAACCACCCGAGACAGGCGCGCTTCGTCTGATTGACCTGACTGACAATTATTCGTCTTTAAAGTACTATCGGCAAAGACAGTTTGATCAATCCACATGCGTCGAGTTTTAGAGGTGCATAATCTGTTAAATCTTTATGGCGGGACCAAAGAATTAGATCGAGAGATCGATTTTATCGAGTGTTCGAAGTGTGAGTTTTCGAAGGCCGTTATTACTAGTTTGTATAGCAAGTTGGCCCGGACCGTCTCTTCAAGGCAAGAGATCGAAAGTTTGGAGAGATCGAAGGTGACGTAATAGAATTTTGACTATATAGATAGATATATATATATATATATATATATATATATATATATATGTATGTATGTATGTCTGTATGTGTGTGTGTGTGTGTGTGTGTGTGTGTGTGTGTGTGTGTGTGTGTGTGTGTGTGTGTGTGTGTGTGTGTGTGTGTGTGCCTACAAATATAAACCACGAGACCATGTTGTTATGATTTAAAATTATAATTGTGTGTACCATGGCTGGTATATCAAAGGCCGCGGTATGTACTACCCTGTTTGTAGGATATGGTGCGTTTAAAAGATTCCTTGCTGCTACTGGAAACATGTAGGAGGTTTTCTCCCTATGACTATATGTCAAAATGATCAAACGTTTGACATCCAATAGCTGATGAGTATTAAATCAGTGTGCTCTAGTGCTGTTGTTACACAAAACAACTTTTTAAAAAAGCGTTCAATAAACGATTTTTTTTTTTGCACGGGCTAATATAACAAGATTGAATGGGAATGCAATAAAGGGTGTTAATATATTCCCTTCTAGATGAAGTGTTTACGAGTTGCAAAGAACTACATAACAAGTATCCAAAGGCAGAAGATGGAGAATATTGGCTGTCTCCAGCGCCGTTTAATGGGAGGAAAGTGAAAATCTTCTGTCTTGGCATGGCTACGGGACCTATGGAATTTGTGACACTAAAAGCATTCAATCGAGGCAACTATCCCAATCTGAGTTTCCTCAACTGTCAGGACGCAAATAGCAAGCAGAGAAACAACCGTGCGAAACTAGAAGGATCATATGTGTTTTCCAAAGTCCGAGTCAACATCAAGGTACAGGGGCGGGTCTAGGGTTATGCAAGCGGTGAGGGAGTAAGGGGGATGTTTAGATTTTCTATGTATTATAAACTCGACGTAATGCACTTGTAATCACTAATAATATTCCCCAACTTAATGGAGGGCCGTTCGTTGTGTACGCCCTTTAAACACATGCCTCATGAAGTTCAACAAGGTAATGTTGAAAGACAAATTCTTTACTTTCGAGTCACATTCTGTCCACTTTCAGACAATGCAAATTAATGTAATACAACAATAGGGTACAATGTCTTATATTCGTGGGTGTTCTGTTTTCGTGAAATATTTTGGTTCATATGTGTCTCCAGTTTTTTCTTACATGATTGCAACAGACGATAAAACATGTTGAACAAATTAAGTACAAGAAACAGTGAATAACATTTTATTTTTGTTGAAGTGGACTTGACCTATTAGTTCCAGTTCCGGGTAACCAACGAAAATAGAACTCTCAACTTCCGTCTTGACCATTTTTGTACAATTACATTTTATATAATAATTATACTAAAATTATAATACCAATTGTACTAGAAACTATTTTTCGGTCTCGGCATTTTCTAAATAATTTTTCAGACGATCGTCTCAAGAAAAATCAATCAATGAAGCTCGCTAACGGTTGGTTAATGAATTGATTTTCTTAAAACAAGTGTTAGGAAAAAAAACCCATCTAGAAAGAACTCATCCCAGAAACCGTTAATTGTGGCACATAACAGTCTTCTAAAACAGCTAGCCATGACCAGCTAGCTATATCGTTATAGAAATAGGTAAAACTCTGAACGATGAACACTAATTTTATTGTTCGTAATGTATTCCATAGACAAAATGAAATGCAAAGTACCAACACGTAACATAAGTTGTATGTGAAATGTGCTTGATAATAATATTATCGGTATCAGAAATTAAAATGTCTAACAATTTGGACGTATTTATCATTTAACCAAAGAAACAAAGGTCTTTCACCCTCCATGTGTATCAGGCGCATCTGCATGCGCGTGCACGGGAGTCAAACCTATTTGATGAGCATGCAATATTAAACGAGGTATCATTTCGTATCATGTTTACGTCACGAGTGAAATAATTTTCAGCTGTCACGATATTTAGCGAGTGAAAGAAAGAAGTGTTTTATTTAACGACGCACTCAACACATTTTATTTACGGTTATATGGCGTCAGACATATGGTTAAGGACCACACAGATTTTGAGAGGCCCAACCCGCTGTCGCAACTACATGGGCTACTCTTCCGATTAGCAGCAAGGGATCTTTTATTTGCGCTTCCCACAGGCAGGATAGCACAAAACATGGCCTTTGTTGAACCAGTTATGGATCACTGGTCGGTGCAAGTGGTTTACACCTACCCATTGAGCCTTGCGGAGCACTCACTCAGGGTTTGGAGTCAGTATCTGGATTAAAATTCCCATGCCTCGACTGGGATCCGGACCCAGTAACTACCAGCCTGTAGACCGATGGCCTGCCACGACGCCACCGAGGCCGGTATTTAGCGAGTGATAATGAAAATTATTTCGCGAGGGACATAAACATGATATGAAATCGTAGGGAGTTTAATATCATATTAGTAGTATTTATTACTCATAATCGATCTCAATCTATATCACTCAACTCTGGTTCCTGTAAGATGCTAATGCGCCAATCGATGACGTCACGAAGTGTTACATTCAACTTAGCGTTCTAGTGGGACGTATTATTTTGTGCACCATGATATTTGTAACCATATGGGTAATAAACTAGTTGTATCACCCTTCTCAGTGTTATGACGTATTTGAACACTTTTTCAATTAGCCTAATGGTATGATCTGCCCAGTCACACGGTTGGTTTAATCAATAGCCAACCATAAATTAAACTGTTCTACTATGGAGAAAAAGCCCCTTGAAGATTATTTAGGTCATGTGATATACTCGTACTATTACTATATAACTAGTTTGCCTTATACACTGGACAGGAGATATGGCGCAAATCAGAACTGGTGCCCAGGATGAACGTGCCTGAACCTTCAGTGGATATAGGCACGTTAAGAGTGTTCCACCCCATACACTGGATGGGAGAAAGTGGGGCCTTCGCTGCCTTGCCCCCCCCCCCCCCCCCCCCCCCAACGCCCTTCCATACAACCAATGACCTTAACATTAAAATCGCTGACCCATGTTTCCGTGTCCTATGAATGCCCAGAAACACGATGCATTTGCCAAAATGAATCATTAAAATTAATTTAAGAAACCAGACAAGGGCAGCGGTATATTTTTTATCTTTGAAAACGTGCACATAAAATATACCTTGCTGCCACACGCATTAGCTAACTACAAGGTCAATATGTTTGTTGATATATGATTAACATACACTTTCAGACTATGGTGCTGGACGTAAACGACTACATATTCGCAACCACCACTGGTGTAAAGAGGCCATATGGTACGGCGGCGGACTGCTACTCCATCCACTACGGTGGCGGTCTGGCCAAATGTGGAACAAAGGGATACTTTGACATAGATACATCTGGAACAGGCATGATCATCAGGGAATCGGTATATTCTCCTCCCAACACACACATATATATATATATATATATATATATATATATATATATAGGTAGATATATATATATATATATATATATATATATATACTCTTCAAAAAAAAGTAGGGGAACTCTAATAAGAATTTAGAATTGCCAAAACTGTAATATATAATATATAATAATAGTGAATTAATTGGGCAAACATTTACAACCGGCAGTTCAGTATTACAGTAGGTTTTATGACCACCAAAGATCATGAAGCACGATTGAGGTCCGAAGTGAAATTTGAAAGTTTACGGGGTTTTTTATCAGTAAATCGCAAATTCAAACAATAAAAATTACTAAAAACAAAACAATAACATCTGTATGATCAACAGAATGAAAAAAGATTGACAGAAATAATGTTCCACAGTGATTAATCGACCTTCTTGGAAATTGTCAAAATCGAAAATGACAACTGGAAACTATGGAATGTGTTTCGGTGTGTTGATAAACAGACCTGAACGTTCTTTACTAGGATGCCTGTAGTCAAAACGTATGTTCGGTCTAATAGTTGATAATAACATTAATATTTCAGGTTCCCCTACTTTTTTGAAGAATACACACACACACACACCTATATATATATATATATATATATATATATATATATATATATATATATATATATATGTATGTGTGCGTACGTGCGTGTGTGGTCGTGTGTGTATACACACACACACACACACACACACATTCACACATACACATACATAAATATTAATGTTTTACGTTTTTTCCTTAGTACTTTTAAAAAGAAATACTTTGCAAAGACCTAAGCAACTGAGGCTGGGTTTTTTCTTGGATAATACACTGAATGTATGTACACAGTTGATATGTATTTTATACCTATATCATATTTGGTATATCGTAAGTGATTTCGTTAGGTAAAAAATAATCAAACCTTTTCTGGGGGAACAAAATGCAGCTTAGTTGTAATAGAAATGGATCGTCGGATCAACCCCCAACCCTGGTGAACCTTTAGAATTATTGTTGTTTACAAAACAATGTGCATAAGATATAAATACGAAACAGGGTCCCAGGGAATTGTGTTCAGAATGCTGGAAATGCCGTATTTGAACACCTAAAATTCCCAATTTTTTCAAGGGAACATACTTCCGGTACCCCCCCTCCACACACACTAACAGGTTCACGTCCTTTTTGTCAATAAATATTTCTACCCAGGTTCATGTGACCGACAGCGACCACCCACTCGCGCTGACAGTCCCACGTCCTCCAATTTCAAATACACACTACGGAGCCGTGTTAAATACTAGTGTGGGGGCGTATGTCCAAATTTGGCACAGTTGCATGTACTTTCCAAACTTATAGCAGGATATATAAACATTTACCCGTTTAACCAACTATTTAATGCTATATATATTAAGTAATTCAATGCATTTTGAATCAGAAAGCTCCCCCTCCTATAACAATATGGCTTTATAATAATAAAAAAATGTTTTAAAATTATATAATGGACAGATCAGTATGAAATGAAATTCATCTTCAGTGGCATTAACATGTATTATTTTTTTATATCTGTTGGTTTTAATAGCTAGATTATGAGCTGGTAAATCACATTTAGTAAGACCGTGAAACCCTTCAAAACCGACCTTCAGTAATTAGTAACTAGTCCATCAATACAGAACAGAACCTACTTAAACTAGATACACCTATATACGTTTTACTTTGTCCCTTGGGGTATCTGGTTTAGAAGGAGATTCTTAGTGTACATGAATATATTTACTTAAATAGCATTACACACAATATACACCAATAAAATATTTGTAATAAAATATCATGGATAATTATATATTTAATATTTAATTGCATTATTATGATACTTACATTTGCTAAATAAAATGTATTGATAGTTAAGCAAACGTTCACTTCGATTTGCCTTCACAATTACAGACACGGTGGAAGGCAACAGGGTGGAATCCCATCGCAATTGTAAAGAAATCAATGGACTACTACAAGATACGTCTGGAATGTGGGGGATGGTGCGGGGGATGCGAGCCAACTAGTCCGCTCATGCTCGAATACAAAGAACACGTACCAGACGGGCAA
This sequence comes from Gigantopelta aegis, assembly GCF_016097555.1. Classification (NCBI taxonomy): domain Eukaryota; kingdom Metazoa; phylum Mollusca; class Gastropoda; order Neomphalida; family Peltospiridae; genus Gigantopelta; species Gigantopelta aegis. The sequence continues at coordinate 43,510,897 of NC_054708.1, read as the reverse complement.
TGGGAAGGTATTCAATTAGTGACAAGATCTAAAGTACTAAGCAAAATTACACTATATCGTGTTTTTGCTTACTGGCAGGGATTCTGCCAGAGTGTAAAACGAGCATGGCACCATACCCACACTTTTTTTCAGATTTCATTTGAGTTAACCTGTTGACGCAATTGTGATTTTTTAAACTTAAAACCCTAAACCTAGCCCACTTTCCTTCTGGGGGCCCCCCCCCCCCCCCCCCCCCCCATACCCCCTGTCGACTGAGATTGCATTCAGCACACACATTGTAAATATTTAATTCGATAACGTCATACCCAACAATTTCTTTCTGGCAAAAATCCTGATTATATATGAACATTTATGGAATTAAAATGTGATATCTGTATTTGCATTATGGTGACCTGTCACTGTATAATAGCGGGCATAATAAGCATAATAAGCATAGGTAAACCAATTATCATGTTATCCACCCACAATTTGGACAGATAGTTTTAAACAGACTGCACATGATATCTAAAAGGTGTCTTCACAACTTTCATCTGTAATAAAATGCCACCAGAAAAAAAAACCCCAAAATACAAACAACATCAATCAGTTTTTTAAAACTCTGTTTCAAAGTTGCAAGCGTTTTGATGATGTTTATATTTTTTGTTTTTTCATCTATAAAATGCTAAATATTTCGTTATATATATATATATATATATATATAATGACAGGTCGTCATAATGTTAATACAATTTTATATTATCATTTTGGGGAATTTTAATGAATTGTTTGTAATAAGCAAAACATGGTGGGGTATAATTGTGATTAGTGTATATGTCTATATGTATATATACAATCTGTTGAGTGATTTTAAATTTAAATTGTAATTAAATATCGGTATATAATCAAAATGGGCCAAACATATTCACAAGGTACTGATGAGTTTAATAGGCACTAATGCGATTTAATCTGAATGATAACCTTTCAACAAGTTCTTATGCCTTATTGTTAAACATATTTTCATTCCTTTTTGACAAGGCTAGGTGGCGTTGTAGTTAAACCATCGGACATAATGGTGGTAGGTACAGCAGGGTTCGCAGCCCAGTTCCGGCTCCCACCCAGAGCGGGATTTAACGACTTAATGGTTAGGTGTACGACCACTGCATCCTCTTCTCTCTCACTAACCACTAACAATTAACAACCAGCCCACTGTCCTGGACAGGCAGCCCAGATAGGTGAGGTGTATGCCCAGGACCGTGTGCTTGACACTTAATTGGATATAAGCACGAAAATAAGTTGAAATGAAATTCCTTTTCTTGTTTTTACGACAGGCCAACCCTCGAGTTGCGTTGATCTCAAGAAGAGGGGGAAAACACACGATGGACAGTATTTGGTTTGGCCGCGAATCCTCGATGGTTGGGAAGTCAACGTTTACTGCCATCTCATGAATACCAAAGCCCCCAAAGAATACATAACTCTGAAACACACAAATAGGGGAGAACACCCGAACATTGAAACTGTAAACTGTAAATACGACACTGTATCTAGATACGCCAAGTTATCAGGCAAAACATCGTTTTATAAAGTGCGAATAATCATCGAGGTAAGTGTAAGTCAAAACACATGTATGATGCGCTGTTGTTTTTTGTTGTTTTTTGTTTGTTTTGTTTGTTTGTTTGTTTTTTTGTTTTTGTTTTTTTGCTCACCAGGCGTGTGTGCAGGGGGAGGGTTTCGGAGATCAAAACCCTTTCCTGCTCGAGTACGTTTCATTCGTTTTGTTTCAATACGGTTTCCGGGGGAGCCTGTTTCGATCCCCCTATAAAGTTCGCTTGCCACAGACTACAACCCCCCCCCCCCCCCCCCACACTGATAAAATGTCTGTACACGCGCCTGCTCGCAGTCACTTCTCTTACCCCTAGTTCTTGTCTCCATTTTGGGCGCCATAACTGGTCAAAAGCCGTGGTATGTGATTTCCTTTCTGTGGGAAAGTGCATATATTAAGAAAAATGTAGCGGGTTTCCTGTGATGAGTACGAGTCAGAAATACCAAATGTTTGACATCTAATAGCCGACGGTTGGTTAATCAATTTGCTCTAGTGGTGTCGTTAAAGAAAAGAAACACACCATTTAAAGGGGTTTGTACATGTATGTAAATATTTCCGTTTGGTTTGACGTAAGAAGGAAAGTAAAAGTACTTTGGAAATAACAAAATTGTACAATGTTTTGTCTGCAATTTGTATTAAAAAAATAGGTTCACAAGTAAATAAAACTGTAATATATACCTTGGTCAGAAAACAACGCTTACGGCGTTATGGCCGTCATTTTGTTTTTTATGGACTGGTGTAGTCTTACGTCTTGCAATATTGATTAATTGTACTACAGGGAAAAGGAAGGAAATGTTTTATTTAACGACGCACTCAACACATTTTATTTATGGTTATATGGCGTCGGACATATAGTTAAGGACCACACAGATATTGGGAGTGGAAACCCGCTATCGCCTCTTCGTGGCCTTCCTTTTTTCGATTAGCAGCAAGGGATCTATTATATGCACCGTCCCACAGACAGGATAGTATATACCACGGCCCTTGTTACATCAGCTGTGGAGCTCTGGCTGGAACGGGAAATAGCCCAATGGGCCCACCGACAGGCATCGATACCACACCGACAACGCTTTACCTTTGGGTTACGTCAAGCCCCTAAGATTTGTATTTAATGTGACATTCAAGTGATGGGAATGGCAGTCATTTAATGCCACATTGAAAAGGTGTTTTGTTTAACGACACCACTAGAGCACATTGATTAATTAATCATCGTCTACTGGATGTCAAACATTTGGTAATTATGACTCATAGTCATCAGAGGAAACCCGCTACATTTTTCCTAATGCAGAAAGGGACCTTTTATATGCACTTCCCCCACAGACAGGAAAGCACATACCCGTTGTGGTGCACTGGTTGGAACGAGAAAAACCCAATCAGTTGAATGGATCCGCCGAGGTGGTTCGATCCTGCGATGAAAGCACCTCAAGCGAGTACTCAACCGACAGCTAAATCCCGCCCCTGTCATATTGAAATGTAGGAAGTGCACCAAGAGTAAGTTGAAGGAATTTCAATTATACCACTTTTAGTATGCTGGTAACGGTATGAACATTCATTTAGTTAACACTTCCTAATGATTAGATACCGACTCCAAACCCTGAGTGAGTGCTCCGCAAGGCTCAATGGGTAGGTGTAAACCACTTGCACCGACCAGTGGTCCATAACTGGTTCAACAAAGGCCATGGTTTGTGCTATCATGCATGTGAGAAGCGCAAATAAAAGATTCCTTGCTGCTAATCGGAAAGAGTAGCCCATGTAGTGGCGACAGCAGGTTTTTTTCTCAAACTCAGTGAGGTCCTTAACCATATGTCTGACGCCATATAACCGTAAATAAAATGTGTTGAGTGCGTCGTTAAATAAAACATTTCTTTCTTTTCCTAATTATTATATAATAATAAAAACTTAACTACTATAATTACTTAACATCTCGCGAACACATTTCCACAGAAAAAAAAGAGTTAAAGAATATCAAGTTTTTAAATAAATATCCTAACCTATCCCTTGCATGAGACATTAGACTTTGGCATAATGTCCGAATTGAAATTCTAATTTGATTTCAAGTAGCGTCTCTAAATATACTTTAAATGTGTCTATTTTATGCATTTATGCAAGGGTAATATTCTGTCATGTTTGGGTGAGAATACTGTATTTAGTAACATTTACAACCAGACCCCAAACTGTTACCAGTTTTGATACTCGCTCAGAAAAGACCTGGGATCAAAACATTAACTACTTTTCAAGAACGGTTTAAAATTGTTGATGATCTTGGGAGGTTTCTGAAACAGTATAAATTGTGTCTACAATTCTAATAGAGGGGCGAAAACAATATGAGGGAACCAAGCTCCAGGTGCCGCTAAATCCAGCTAAGTCCATATTACTAGTCTATGAAAGACCGTATTTCATATTATACGGCCTGTGTATGCATAGAACAACAGCAACAAAAAAAACCCACAAATTAAAAGGAATATAAAATATACATTACGTTCCTCATGATATCGCAGTCACCCCGGATATTTTATGGAAAACAAAAAACAACATAAATACCCCCCCCCCCCCCCCCCCCCCCCCCCATACACCCCAAATACAAGCTATTTCCTATTAAAGGGACATTCCTGAGTTTGCTGCAATGTTTAAGATGTTATCGACCAACAGAGACTTTTTTAAAGGGACATTCCTGAGTTTGCTGCATTGTAAGATGTTTTCGACTAATAAAATATTTCTACGATTAAACTTGCATATTAAATATATTTTCTTGTTTAGAATACCAGTGTCTGTATATTCAATGTGTTTCTGGTCGTCTTAATATTTGAAAGAAGCCCAAACTGGATTTTGTCTTCAATAATTTCGTACGTACGAAAACAAAATTATTTTAGGAAATAAAATGTAATATAACCCAGTACAAATATTAGAACGACCAGAAACACATTTAATATACAGCCACTAATATTTTATGCAGAAAAATATATTTGATATGTAATTACAATCATTAAAAATTCTCTGTTGGTCGATAACATCTTAAAGGGACATTCCTGAGTTTGCTGCAACTTTTAAGATGTTATCGACCAACAGAGACTTTTTGACGATTGTAATTACATATCAAATATATTTTTCTGCATAAAATATTAATGGCTTCATATTAAACGTGTTTCTGATCGTTCTTATATTTGTACTAGGTTAAATTTAATTTTATTTCCTAAAATATAATGTTTTCGTACGTACGAAATTATTTGAAGACAGACTCCAGTTTGGGCTTCTTACAAATATTAAGACGAGCAGAAACACATTGAATATACAGACACTGATATTCTAAACAATAATATGTATTTAATATGTAAGTTTAACCGTAAAAGTATTTTATTAATCGGAAACATCTTACAATGCAGCAAACTCGGGAATGTCCCTTTAAACATTGCAGTAAACTCAGGAATGTCCCTTTAAAGATTGTAATTACATATTAAATATGTTTTCCTGCATAAAATAGTTGTGGCTGTATATTAAACGTGTTTCTGGTCGTTCTAATATTTGTACTGGGTTATATTACATTTTATTTCCTAAAATAAAAAAAATTCGCGTACAAAATTATATGAAGACAAAATCCAGTTTGGGCTTCTTTCAAATATTAAGACGACCAGAAACACATTGAATATACAGACACTGGTATTCTAAACAAGAAAATATATTTAATATGCAAGTTTAATCGTAGAAATATTATATTAGTCGAAAACATCTTACAATGCAGGAAACTCAGGAATGTCCCTTTAACTCTCAGACGATTTTATCTTGTTCATTTTTCATTAGTAATGTATCTGCATATACTTTAAATGTGTCTATTTTATGTATTTATGCAAGGGTAATATTCTGTATATGCATTTACTGGTATAGGTAGGGGTGGTGTGTCCTTTTGTAGCTTTTTCTGTCTTTTTGTCCCCTTCCTAACAATGTTACACCCTTTGAAGGAATATAGTCATTGTTGTTTATTGCAGACAATGGTTGTTGTCTCGGATGATTACACGTTTGCGAAAACTACCGGCTACAAGGCAATACCTTTTGGTCACGCCAGCGACGCATACAATTGGCATAGGGATCTGAAGAAATCAAAGTGTGGACCAGTCGGCAAGTTTGTCATCGATATGCGCGGAACAGGACTGAAGGTTGACGACAACGTAAGTAGACGTACAGCGTCAAAACGAAACAATTAGTGTATCCAAAACAGCATTTCCCCACGCGTCCTGTTCCGTGTCAGGCCCCTGATCTCATCGGAAGTCAGACTCGGGATGGGCGTGTTGGAAATCCTAGTGGTATATCAGCACGTTAAACTAATCTACCTACATACCTACACGCACACGACTGCTACGGTCTTGTAGAAAGGAGTAAACTGGAGGTGGAACAACTTCATGCTACAATTAGTACTAAATCATCAGGTGATAAATATGGAAAGATGTATATATCAAATATGTCAACTTGTTCTGAGTAAAAGCCATGTTCTAACACATCACGACACATCACGAGTTGACGAAAAACGTATTAAAAAACCCCTCAAAACAACACACAATCATGAAATAGCATCTATGGAACCCATTTTCGAATATCTAGAATCAATCGCATGCAACTTCAACATGTGCCCTTTTTCTCAGTCTGTGTCCGTCTGTCCGTCTATATATGTTGGTGTCTGTGTCTGTTTCTCTGTGTCCGTCTCTTGTCTGCGTCTGTGTGTATGTCTCTGTATGTGTGTGCGTCTGTATGTATGTGTGTCTGTCACGGGGCTCGAACCTAACGGCGGCACCGACGGCAATTGCCGTCGTTGAGATATAAATTGCCGTAGGTAGAAAGCATCACCGATGGCACTTTTGTCTACATATAACATGATAGCCTTTCAGTCAGGTTTATTTGCCGCAAATGTCACTTTAAAGAAATTGCCATAGGCAGGCTCAAAATTGCCGTCGGAGGACTGTTTCGCCCATTGCAATTCATTTAAACATTGCCGAGGGGGACAAATTGTTAAGTTCGAGCCCTGCTGTCAATTTGGTTGTCTGTCTGACAGCATGTGTGTGTCTGTGTGTGCGTCTGCCTGTCTGGTGTCTGTGTTGTCCGTCTGTCTGTGCACGTGTCTTTGTGCGTCTCAGTATGTCGGTGTGTCTGTCAGTCGGTGTGTGTGTGTATGAGTGTCTGTCTGTCTGTGTGTCTGTCTCTATGTGTGTCCGTATGTGTGTCTGTCCAGCTGTGCGTCTGTCCATATCTGTTTCTGTCCGTCTGTCTCTCCATATGTGTATGCCTGTCCGTCTGTCTGTGTATGTCAGTCTATGTGTCTGTCCGTCTGTGTTTCTGTTTGTGTGTGCATGTCTATGTGCGTCCGTCCGTCCGTCTGCTTGTGTGTGTCTGTATGTGTTCGTCTCTTTGCCTGTCTGTCTGTATGTCTGTCTGTCTCTATGTATGTGTCTGTCTTTTCGTCTGTGTCTCTGTCTCTCCGTCTGTGTCTGTTCGTCTCAATGAATGAATGAATGTTTAACGACACCCCAGCACAAAAACACACATCGGCTATTGGGTGTCACAAATGGCAAAACTATGAAAATATTATTTATTTATTATATATATAATTATGTAAAACCACAGTGTAAGGAGCTGGGGGAAGGGGGGGGGGGGGGGTATAATACAATATATAAAATAAAGTTAAACGTGCATTGTCTGGAATATTTTTATTATTTAAGCATTTAGAACAGAAAATGCCATTACGTTTGGTGCATATAAGACGCCGCACTCCGAATTGGTTTCACTACACTGGCTTTTCTAAGTTAAAAATAAACCCACTATTTTGAAAGTGGTACACTTTTGCCGGGCTCCCTCTGGGCTAAAAATAGTACGGTTCAGCTATTGTTGCATTACAAAAACCGAGCGGATTCTAGCAGCCAATTCCTAGCAGCCAATTACGCTAGCAGCCAATGTCTTATTGTTACTAATATCCGTATAAATACAACTTAACCGTTTTATTAAGCACTTTTATAATATCTGAAGTATCACTTTAAAAATCAGTCTGTACTACGGTAATGTAGGATGTCCAACTAGTTTCGTATAGCCCACACCACAACACACATTATAAAAGGCGTATGAGTCCGGTGTTTAGAACGTCGCCATGTGTGTCTGCTGAAATTGCGTGCTAGCGTAATTGGCTGCTAGAATCCGCTCGGTATAACAAAATGGCGAGAATTGTTCTAACTGGCTAGTAAGCATTTGACGATATGCGTTAATGACGACAACTCGCAAGTGAATTAAAAGTGTAGTTATGCTTGTATTTGAACTTAGAACTTGATTATATACGATTGAAACCAGACATTGCAGCTTTAAGTATATCTTAAAACTTTGTATCAATCTAATTAAAATTAGCTCCACTATTACATGTGGATCTAACGCCAGCCAGTTGGAGCTCATGTCCACCAATCAAAACCGTACTTGAAGAATCCTGCCAGTGATTTAAAAATAATTTGAAAACATTCCGAATTATCCTGAGGGTATACGACATGTTTTGTGTGAATTACGAATGCCTTAAAACATGTTTTATTTTATAAAATAAATAATTTGTAATGTAAAACTGAAGACTGATTTAGTTGGGGTTTTTTTTTATAAATAAATAAATAATTTTTAATGTATAATTAAAGACTGATAACCCACCCCGTACGTATTGGTATGGTTCGCTGTACTGCGGCCACTAAAATAGACTCGCCCGATATTTTTAGAATTTGTATGCTCAAGTGTGATTGGTCAATATTTAAATTATTATTTACAGACGAAATGTTACCTGGACATTGGGGACTACGCAGTGTTGTTAGTTTTAAATCACTGGCAGGATTCTGCAAGTAAGGTTTTGTGCACATGAGCTCCAACTGGCTGGTGTTATAGTGGATGTAATAGTGGAGCTAATTGTAATTAGATTGACTTTGTATAGAAGTCAAAGTGTTTTAAAAACTTTACAATTAACATTGGATGGAATTTAAATGATTCCAAAACATTTCTGTTGCCAAATATATCATTTCTCGTCGGCTTGAGATGATCACACTCCACCAAAATGTGGCTCACAGTCAGTACACACCGACAATGTTAACACTGAGGAGGAGGGTCCTTCTTTAAAATAAATGAATGCGACAAATATGTATGGCCGATGCGGGCACGGCACAATAATACTTCACCCTTCCTGCACCGCCTGTAGGATGACTGCCACTCTCCCAGGACTTGACAGCATGAAGCTTGTTCGCAACCGCACCGTCCCAATCATCTTGCCAAGTCGAAAAGATATATAGGTTAATATGAAATTTAAAATCACTGTACGGGGACACCAACATGGACATGGGGCAAGTTCAAAGCAGACTTGGCAGCAACATCTGCCTTTTCGTTACCCTTAATGCCAACATGGCTGGGTACCGTCCATCTGTATGTCTGGCTATCTGTCTGTGTTCGTCCACCTGTCTGCGTGTGTGTCCGTCCGTCGGTCTGTCCGTCTGTCCACAATTGTGTCCTTTGTACACGTATGTCCGTCTGTCCGCGTGATTGTCCTGTCTGCGTGTGTCCGTCCGTCTGTCTGTATGTGTGTCCGTCTGTCCGCGTGTTCGCATGCGCGTCCGTCTTTCCTCCTGTGTGTCAGCCTGTGCGCGTGTGTCCGTCTGTCCGCGTGTGTGACCGCCCGTCAGTCTGCGTGCGTGTCCGTCTGCCGTATGTGTCCGTCTGTCAGCGTGTGTCCATCTGTCCGCGTGTCCATTTATCTGTGTGTCCCTCCCTCTCTCTCGACCAGTTGACCAAATGTAGGAAAAACCCTGTGGTATTTGAGATGTGTTTCGACAATACCTCTCGATGTGATGGAGATCGATTTAAAATTGTCGGTTTGGCTGCTCCATGACAATGACCTAGACTTCAAAGTCATCCCACCCAATAAAATGAACCCCAAAATGCTATACAACTAGTTATATGTAATTACACTTGTATTTTTATTTTTATCTGCAGCTTTCTTGGCTTCCATTGGGATCTTTACAATACGGATCATGGTTCAGGTCGAATGATAATGCTGTAGTGCACATCAATTGTGGTGGTTTTCCGGGTAGCTGCAAACCAATAGAGCTGATGACGCTTGTCCCAAACCCAAAGGATGTTAAATAGTAATACCGCTGAAGATTGCAAGGCAGCTGTAAGTTGTTTTCACCTGAAATGAATGGATGAATGAATGAATAGATGGATGAATGAATGAAGGAAGGAATATTTAACGGCATTTCGACACCTCGGCACAAAAATACAAAGCATAAGTGTATGAAAATATTGTTTATATAATTATGTAAAACCAGTGTAAGGGAAAGTAAAATACAATACATAAATCAAGGTAAAGTGTATTTTAAAATTGTGTATAGAAATCAAAACGTTAACATCAATTATGGGAGGAATTAAAAAAAATTCTAAAATATTTCTGTTGCCAAAAATGGCAAATATATAATTTTTCGTCGGCTGCAGATGGTCACACTCCACCAAAATGTGGAGTACAGTCAGCGTACACTGACAATGTTCACACCGAAAAGGAGGGTCCTTCTTTAAAATAAATGAATGTGTCAAATACGTATGGCTGATACATGCACGGCACATGATTAAACCATTCTTCCTGCACCGCTTGTAGGAAGACTGCCATTCTTATAGGACTGGCTTTACAGGATGAAGCTTTTTCGTGGCCGCACCACCGCCAATCTTGCCAAGTCGAAATTATAATTATATTGTTTAATATGATATTTAAAATCACCGTTGAGCACACCGACACCGACATGAGACAAACTCAAAGCTGACTTGACAGCAAAATATGCCTTTTCCTTGCCATAAATGCCAACATGACTGGGTACATTTGATGACCTTGTTATTAAATAAATAAGCCTGAAACACAGTATGGAATTACATTGTTTGGTGTCCATGCCAGCCGTTTGGGACTGTGCACGTGTGTGTGTTCGTGTGCGTGCCTACCCGAGTGTGTTTTACTGATGTTTTCACATGTCTGTAGAATGTTGTCTAAGACAAATAATATCATTATGATGACTAACATAACGTTTTGTTGCATTTCAGTGTCAGTCTTCAAAACAAGTACCACGTTCTGACCAACTGGTGCAAGAAAACTGCATCTCCGATTAACCGACGACGACTACGTAAAGTGTGACAACAAAATAATAAAATAAATACAAAAAACAGTTAATAAAACACACCGAAGACTGGGATTTCATTCAATACAGTTATGTCATAATAAATAACATTCTTTAATTTGTATAAACAATCGATGTCCAAAGTGCATCATTTATAAAATAAAGATTGCGATGGTAATCATGTGATTTATTGTTTATGTTTTACAAGTTTTATTACACGATGTAGGCAATGCAGAAGAAAATTGAGTAAACGTTTAACCAGGTACATTTGTTAAGATACATCAGGACTTCGTTCAATGATCATTGGAGACCAAGACTAGGATATCTTGGGGTGGTCTTTTCCCATATTTACGGCATTGTCGACCCTTCCCCCGTCCTCCTAGCAAATTTTCTTTTTAATGTATTTTCCGGAGAGCATAACCTGACAACTTAGTAAAACGTCTCTCCCCCACCCCCCGGTCTACATCCCGCTCCTGCACACGCGCCCGGGATTTGACAGAAGATGACGGGAATTATTCAGTCTGTTATAAATTAAGCATCACATGCATTGTGTTGCAGTCATTGTGTTTCATTTCAGCTTATTTTCATACTTATGTCCAAATAAGGTTCAAGCACGCTGCCCTGAACACACACCTCAGCTATCTGGGCTGTCTGTCCAGAACAGTGGGTTCGTTGTTAGGTGGTTAGTGGTTAGGGAGAGAGAAGAGGGTGCAGTGGTCTTACATCTACCCATTGAGTCGTTAAATCTCACTCTGGGTGAGAGCCGGTAGCGGACTGTCAACCCAGTACCTACTAGTCGTATGCCCATGTCAAAAAGGCGCCTAGAAGTAGTTGTGGTGCCGACGGAGTTTTTACCTGAGATTGATTTTTTAAATATTATGTAGCTACTGGGTAATTACATGTCATTCCAGCCTTGGTTAATTACCATACGGTTTTGGTCGTTTCCCCCTTGTACACATTAAATGCTGATGTAACGACTTCCTGTCAATCGTTATCAATACTCACTGAATACACAACATTAATTCCTAGTGATGAATCCAGCGTAACATCGAGAAGGGGTTACAGTGAGGCTGTAGAAGGGGATGTATATGGAAAGCGGTAGTAATTTTTCTCTTTTTTATATTGTCACAACTGGTAGGGGTGAATGTAGAATTTATCTATGCAACGCATAAAAGGGGCTCCTACACAAGTACACAACATGTATTATTTATATGGTTAATTCTTTCACAGCTCTCTGACAATGTTATATTTGTTCTCCACTAAAAGCAAATAAATGCATAATATTAATCATTGGAATACGGGATTGTTCGGTGTACTTCGAATTTTGGGATTCTCGGGAGTAGTTAAATAGATGCAACCGATTGTTAAATAGATGCAATAAACTGAATTGAACTGTGCTCATGAATATTTGGTCATCAGACGAACCCCCCCCCCCCCCCCCCCCCCCCCCCCCACGGTAAATAGTTATGACCGCAGCCAGGAGAGGGGAATAATGTGAAATATTCATATACACATTAATTTGCTGCAATTTTTAAGATGTTATCCACTAATAAAATATGTCATCGATTGTAATTACATATAAAATATATTTATTGGTTAAATATCAGTGGCTGTATATTAAACGTGTTTCTGATCGTTCTAATATTTGTACTAGGTTAAATTTCATTTTATTTCCTAAAACATTATTTTTTTGTACGTACGAAATTATTTGAAGACAAAATCCAGTTTGAGCTTCTTACAAATATTAAGACGACCAGAAACATTGAATATACAGACACTGATATTCTAACCAATAAACTATATTTAATATGTAAGTTTAATCGTAGAAATATTTTATTAGTGGAAAACATCTTACAATGCAGCAAACTCAGGAATGTCCCTTTAAATACCGGTCCGAACAGGTGGTTCATTAACCGATTCACTCCGGCTGTCTCTTACGTTATACACCCATGTCCCAAAAGGTCAATGCACAATATTACACAATAGCATGGGCAAATTCTTCACCATTTCCTAGAAGTGAATATGTGAACCATAACTTGTGTCATAATTAGGAACAATAATGATCCGTGATGAATGAACTCTCACCCGGAAGTGATCTGTATAGTGAGACCTAAGCTGAATGTTGCCCATGCTATTTCGTAACATTTTGCATTGACTTTTGGGGACATGGGTGTATAGCGGAAGAGACAGCCGGAGTGTATCGGTTAATGAAACACCTGTTCGAAACAGTACTACAGCCAGATGCGGTCTTATAGCAAAACATTGAGACGGAAATGTTCACAATTTTGGAATGAAAAATAAATGCTTATATAATGTATGTTTGCAATGGCGTATGTTGTTAGGACCAACGAACTCGTTCTATTGGCAATCTTCATTTGAAGTTGCCCAATTTAACATGGATTTCAATGGCATATGACATTTGTGTAGTGAGACCTAAACCTTTGGTAAATATTAGCTATTTTCATTCATGAATAACAAAAATCATTGGTACATCAAATGCACAGTGTAATTTCTATCTGTGTATGTTAAGTTTTAAAGAATAACAAAAAATTTGTAAACATTTCGATCCGAAATTTTAGAGTAGTTGTAGTGTTGGGCGCACTCGCACACTTAACATACGCATAGCTATAAGTTGTATTTGATGCGGTTATTATTTTGTCGAATAACACTAATGTAAATACCACCGACGTCCCAAACTGCGTTCACCTAACGACAAAAACATGAATACGATATTTACGGAAATACTATTTTACATATTTTAAATTGCAATTAATTAACGTGAAAAATTAAAAACGTGGACGTAAAACAAATCCATTCTAATAACGAAACTGAAGCACCCACCAGTAAACAGGAAAGAGTGCAACATTTCTAACTGCGTTACGGCGAAACAATATCGTACCGCGCATGTGCTGTTCGTCATTTTCCATTTTAAAGACGGGTACATGAAAAATATATGTTTCTTAAATATGCACAGTTTACGAACACGTTGTTTTATATTCATTTAAAAGGAAATATTCAGTTTGTCAATCGTTCTGGTCCGGTCCACGTTTTACCAACACACATAGCTAACACTTGATGTCAATAATGATAGGCATTACGTTCATACCAGTGAATAGTTTGTAAAATATAATTGTTTTTTTTAAATGAATTGATTCTTAATTAACACAATGTATACACTAAAATTATTTACAATTGTTATGAATGAATTATGAATACTATTCATTACAGTAGAGGCACCGAAAACAAATTCTAACAATAGGGGGCTTAAAAATCATAAAACAAATCCAATGATTTGGCCTTGTTGTTCAGGCACATGTGAGGTCATGTGACACGCACCGAATGTTAATTCACCTTCCTCCAATTTTAGGACAATTTCTACGAGTCATGTAGACCCGATAGCGGTAATTGTAAGAAATAAACAAAAACGACTCAGTAAAATTAATGATTTTAGGGGTTTCTAAAGTTTTGTATTTAGATACTAACTTGTCTGAACTTTATTGGTAATGAAAATGTTCTTGAACTGTGAACAAAACTCTTAGCACAAGTACATATACATTGGTGTAACCTTCATAAGGTGTCTCTCCACCCCGACCCCTATCTCTTTGTTTACCCATCGTATTTTATGTCTGTCTGTTGCTCCATATCACCACTCATTGACAGAGTGGGTGCCCCCCCCCCCCCCCCCCCCCGGCAAGAATTCAGGTGCGAACCCAAGGGACTCGGCCTCCCTATGTTTTGTCGAACAATATATATAACATAATTATTTTTTTAAATGCACACTTAATCCGTCTACCTGTCAAGGACCTTAAGATTATATTTTCTAAAACAAAGTGGTTTAGGTCCCCTCTTAAAAAGTCCTGGATCTGCGCCTGCCCCCCCCCCCCCCCCCCCCCCCCCCTCGCTCCTCGATATACAGGTTTCCATGGTACAGGTTTAAAACTTAACACTATTTTGTTATACGAATTTTAACTTTATTCATTATAGAGCTGCACTGCAATCCATCGGTTCATTGTGACACAAATGGATATGGTTGAGTTAAAAGAGCTTCCTTTTTATGGAAGCTTCGATAGCTCAGAGCGTATCGTGGTTAGTCTTCCAATTTGCGGGCGAATCGGTGCCACAGGTTCGAGTCCCAGCAACGGCATGGGACAATTTGTGAGGCCAGAAAGGATTTAATTATCCCCTGCGACAGTGCGTTAATATCTATGTATGTAATAGTCAACCTCGACATACATACAATATATAGATATTCATACATCAATACATACTAGCCAGTGCCAGGTCTGCCCACTGTTTCATGCACGTAAGCGGGATCGACCGCGTAGATTGTAGGCCCCATGCATATGGTTGAGTTAAAAGAGCTTCTTTTTCATGGAAGCTTCGATAGCTCAGAGGGTATCGTGGTTAGTCTTCCAATTTGCGGGCGAATCGGTGCCACAGGTTCGAGTCCCAGCAACGGCATGGGACAATTTGTGAGGCCAGAAAGGATTTAATTATCCCCTGCGCCAGTGCGTTAATATCTATGTATGTAATAGTCAACCTCGACATACATATAATATATAGATATTCATACATCAATACATACATACATGTATGTATGTATGTATGTATGCATATATATATATATATATATATATATATATATATATATATATATATATATATATATATATAAAAATATAATGTTTGTGTGTGTATATATGTGTGTATATATATATATATATATATATATATATATATATATATATATATATATATATACTCTTCAAAAAAAGAAACGCAAAAGGGTACAAATGGGTTATAACTCCGATTTTATGTTTCCTACCGGTTCATGCTTTGTGAATATAAGGTCATTGCATGTCCCAAACACATTCCCACGGTTCCATTCGATAAAACGCAGCTACTGTACAATAAAGTTCCAAAATGTGAATATTCGCAAAAACGCAGCCACGTGCAAACCATGTCACCACTGCACGTGCGTTGTCTGCACGTGC
This sequence comes from Gigantopelta aegis, assembly GCF_016097555.1. Taxonomy (NCBI): domain Eukaryota; kingdom Metazoa; phylum Mollusca; class Gastropoda; order Neomphalida; family Peltospiridae; genus Gigantopelta; species Gigantopelta aegis. The sequence continues at coordinate 43,495,175 of NC_054708.1, read as the reverse complement.
AACATGAACACCGACAGTATAAAAGTGCAGGGTGTTCGCTTGCCTGGCCTCTGTATCTGGCCGACAGTTGACAATCCAGGACATGCCACGTCTCAGTGAACCGCAGAGAAACAATGCCATCGGCCGACTAGACGCAGGCGAATCCAGAACGGCCGTTGCCAGGGCATTCCATGTGTCCCCAAGCACCATCTCCAGACTGTGGGACCGTTACCAGCAACATGGATCAACACGTGACCTCTCTAGATCCGGTCGACCACGGGTCACTACCCCCGGGCAGGACCGCTACATCCGGGTACGCCACCTTCGGGAACGATTGACTACTGCCACCTCCACAGCCGCAGCAATACCAGGTTTGCGCAGGATATCCGACCAGACCGTACGGAACCGCCTACGTGAGGTAGGAATTCGTGCCAGACGTCCAGTTCGAGGTGTCATCTTAACACCACAACACCGTCAACTCCGACTGCAGTGGTGCCAGATTCATCGACAATGGCCTCAACTGCGATGGAGACAGAAGTGGTTCAGTGACGAGTCCCGATTTCTGCTCCGACGTCATGATGGAAGATGTCGCGTGTATAGGCGTCGTGGTGAACGTTATGCGGCAAACTGCGTGCAGGAAGTGGACAGATTCGGCGGGGGTAGTGTCATGGTGTGGGCAGCCATCTCACACACTGGCAGAACTGACCTGGTCCACGTGCAGGGCAACCTGAATGCACAGGGCTACATTGACCAGATCCTCCGGCCACACATCGTTCCAGTTATGGCCAACGCCAACGCAGTGTTCCAACATGACAACGCCAGGCCTCACACAGCACGTCTCACAACGGCTTTCCTACAGAACAACAACATTAATGTCCTTCCTTGGCCATCGATATCACCGGATTTGAACCCAATTGAGCATCTATGGGACGAGTTGGACCGACGCCTCCGACAGCGACAACCACAGCCCCAGACCCTGCCCGAGCTGGCAGCAGCCTTGCAGGCCGAGTGGGCCACCATCCCCCGGGACGTCATCCGTACTCTGGTTGCTTCAATGGGCAGGCGGTGCCAGGCAGTTGTCAACACACGCGGAGGCCACACCCGGTATTGACTCCAGATGACCTTGACCTTGGTGGTGTGTTCTATCACTTACTCACAATGGACTAGAGTGAATTGTGAACAATCCTGCAACATTTGGTAATTATCGGACTCACCATTCAATAATTAAATCAATTCTCCAAATGTTACGACAATGTGGTTTTGCGTTTCTTCTTTTGAAGAGTATATATACGTGATGAGCGAGAATGTCATCGCGGTAACGTTGAGCATTTAAATTGCCATCAGTGACGTCTAGTGGTGAACGATAACCATGGGCAATGGCTGCCCAGACCATGACACAACCCCCACCCCCGAAACGATCTCGTTCAAGAACACAACAGTCAGCATAGCGTTCATTTCTCCTACGGTAGACGCGCACCCTGCCATCACCACGTTGTAAAGAAAAATCTGGATTCATCTGACGAAAGAACGATATTCCAGCGTCGCCGTATCCAACGAGTGTGTACACGTGCCCAATTAAGACGATTTAGACGATGACGTTGCGTTAAAACGCATCCGACGTAAGGTCGTCGTGCATGTAAACCGTTCTTCTGCAGACGATTACGAACAGTTTGCCCACTGATTCGGTTATTATGAAGCCCAGGTGTGTTAGCAGCAGTAGCAGTGGCAGTTTGGAATCGATTGCGCAAATGCGTGTTCATGATATAGCGGTCTTGACCACGCGTTGTAACACGCGGACGTCCACGACGTGGCAAGTCGTTGGTGCTTCCTGTCGTTCGAAATCTTACGCGCAAATTTCGTATCGCTCGACTAGAACTCCCAACATGCCTTGCAACGTCTTCTGTCGACATGCCATCATCAAGCATGCTAATCGCCCGTTCGCGTAAATTATTGGGTATTCTTGGCATACTAAAAATACTACAATGTAAAAAACGTTATTTGTTTTTTTTACAAATTTTGAAGCGTTTTCGTTCACTTGACAACAATGTCAGTAAGACAAGTAAAACAAATTGACCGAATACTACACGGGACATGTCGAACCATTGCATGCACGTGCAAATTGAATTTCACGTTGTCGACGATGAACAGTGCAAAAATAATCGATAATCATGAATCCTGATAATACAGCTCAAGGTTAATACTACCTATATAATTTCATTACACAATTCATTCATTAACACAACAAATACTATATGTACAAATCGGAAGTTTCTTTTTTTGTTCAGTAGATATATTATATATACATATATACATACATACATACATACACATATAGACATATATAGATATATATATATAGAGATAGAGAGAGAGAGAGAGAGAGAGAGAGAGAGAGAGAGAGAGAGAGAGAGAGAGAGAGAGATACGAGATAGATAGATACGAGATAGATAGATACGAGATAGATAGATTAGATAGATAGATATGAGTTTAGGTGGCAGACGTCGGGTCCATTTTTCCAGTTTGCCCCCTGGGTAATATTATGTTCACCAGCTGGGTAATAAATCACAGTTACCGATAGTAGATAAGAAATGGCGTGTCGTTCTTCCGACTTTATCATTCATCATACATAAGCGAATTTCTTGTACCTGATTTAACAAAAAGGAAACGTTGATATCGCTGAAATAGTAAGCATACTTATCGATAAGTATATTATGCAGGTAGATATTCAAGGCGCACATATCAGCATAATCGATACTATATTATTATGCTTGCGAAATATCACTAGTCTGGATGGAAAGATGCACCAGAAAAGTTGTATTCCAATGCAAAATCCTGGCTACGCCAGTTGTTTCGTTTTGTCGGCAGCAAATTTCAAGTCGAAATACGTTACACATAAAATTCGTGTTGCATGCATATTTGCAAGAAAAGAAGACTCCACTTAGATCTACAAAAATCCGATTCCAGTTGTGGAGGAGACAACATTTCTAGGAGTTATATTTGACAGGAACCTACAGTTACATCAAACACAATTTATCTCATTGGTTAAATATGTTAAAAATAAGGGCTTAAAATCTCCTAATATTTTAAAAGTCATTGGTACTACCGAATAGGGAGCAGACCGAAAGGTTGTGCTCCGTCTGTGTGTAGATCTTTAGTTAGATTATGTACTAGGTTAATTTTCATTTTCTTTCCTAAAAAATATTTGAAGACCAAATCCAGTTTGGGCTTTCTTACAAATATTAAGACGACCAGAAACACATTGAATATACAGACACTGATATTCTAAACAAGAAAACATATTTAATATGTAAGTTTAATCGTAGAAATATTTTATTAGTCGGAAACATCTTACAATGCAGCAAACTTAGGAATGTCCCTTTAAGTTTATTTGTCTGTGATATTTGTATTTTTGCACAGTACTTTACAATGTGTTTTTATTAACTTTTGAATTTTTATATTGATGGTTATCATCGGATTATCTTTGCATTTATCATAGTTTGACACCCAATAGCCGATGTATTATTATTTTTTTTTTTTTTTTTTTTTTTTTTCGTGCTGGTGTGTCGTTAAACATTCGTTAAACATTCATTCAATCATTCATTCATTTGGCCCTTAATTAGGTTATCAACCCTACAGTCATAATTACGTAGATTCCAGTAGGTAGTTATTATTGTTTTAGTTATTTTTACAGCGCTCCATCGGGTGTATAATTTACGATATATAAATAGAAAATATCTATCGTCCATTGCCCTGTTTCGGTGACGGACCTATTTCGGTGGTTGCGTCGTTTGTGCGCAACAGCACTGACGTAGGAAGTGACAGGTCAACGTGGCACATGCCCCCCCCCCCCCCCACACTTTTCAGATAGTTTGCTTTATAATAGTGTAAAAGTGTAACTATAAAAATGTGCACCCTCCCCCCTTTTTGTCACCTTCCTACGCCACTGAACAGTATGTACATTCGAAGATTTCCGACATCGTTGACCTGTCACATTCAACAAAATATTCATAAATATAAAGTCGAAACGAGCAAAGAAAGCAATATTGAACTTAACCTACGCATAAACACGGCACATTTCTTAATACCTTATTTCTATTATTTTCAAAGACAACAATTTGAAAAACAACAAGAAAACCCCACTTAATTTTAGAAAGTGTTTTTGTCTGCACTCCCATCTATAATCCGTCCCACTGGGATCGCATTTTTTCATACTATGTAATTTACTACAAATTATTTATTTCCGAGCCGATTGATTTGTAAAGTGCACACACACATTATAATTCTCTGTTATTTCTAAAACACTTTTACTTTTCTTCTTACGTCAAATCAAACTTAAATTATTTACAAAAGCCCCCAACAAAAAACATTTTAATAGAATGATGCGACGGACTATAAGGTAGACGACAGTCACTTAAATCGGACCCTTGTTTTGGCTTTGTGCACAACAAACAAAACATATCCAACAGTAATGTTATGATATGGTATATTTGACAAAAGGTACTTTTATTTCTTTAATCTTTAAATTAACATTTTGTCCACAATTATGAAAAAATAATAATAATGCCCTGCAAACAGCGTTGTTATTTCAGTTATGTTATGACCAGTTTTTATTTCAATGTGGTGATTCATTGTAATAATATAGGTAATTTTGATCTTGACCGACGTCGGTATTCTAATTACGTCAGTTTATATCTCCTTACAATAACCATAAAATGGGTACATGACATTTCCGTTTTAACAATGCTGAAAAAATTCCATTCCAAAATTGCTATTGAATCTCTCTCTCTCTCTCTCTCTCTCTCTCTCTCTCTCTCTCTCTCTCTCTCTCTCTCTCTTGAACATTACTAATGCACCTGGGTGTGTCTGAAGAAAATCTTGTGATTAACACATTGTACATTTTACAAAATATGGATTATTACATAGAGGGTCAACTTTATATCCACATTTAATTATAGAAATGCTGGTAATTTATTTTTAATTTTAATTTTTAATTTTCGTGAAGCTGAAAGCCAGGAGAGAAGTCCTGAACTGGAACGTTTCATGCTATCAATAAGCACACCATTTGCTTCATCACAACGTTCAATAATACTTTCTAAGTACCATTCTTTGTCATAAATATATGCAACATACTTCACCGTCTGCAACTGGTCATACATGTAGGTTTGGGAATCATGTTGCGTACTGGTTAGTGATAGTAACAATCTCCCGCCTAAAGTGATCAAAGTGGATTCATTGTCAGCCGAGATTCTTTTCATCCTCAGCTCTACTTCAGAGACAGAAATGAAGCAGTGGTGAGACCAAGTGTCTACAAGTCATAGCTGAATTGAAGCGAGAAGTCAGTTCAAATTTGTTTTCATTTTCTGCAATGTTATCAGCAGAAACGAAAACAAAATGTCACTCCAGCAATGTGATTGGATGCCCAATTAAAGTGGCAGTATCCGGAATATTTTTATTATTTAAGCATATAGAACAGAAAATCCAATTACGTTTGGTACATATATGACGCCGCACTCCGCACTGGTTTCACTACGCTGGCTTATCCAGGTCAAAAACAAAGCCAGTATTTCGAAAGGGGGACACTTTTGACGGGCTCCTACCGATCTCGGTTTTCATTGCCTTATCACAAGTGTGGAATTCCCCAACAAGAGATCACGTGAGATTTCGCAATTTTTGAACAAATTTAACTGTCTTGATTCAGGGGTCGTCTCATATCTCCAAAACATATTTATATCCATAGAGGTATGGTACAACGCCTTTCCAGGGGTCGGTGGGTTGGGGATTTGTCTTGAAATTTTGATAGTGACCAGCTGTTGGCATACGCGTTCCATGTAAGGGGATGTTACTAATTACGTAACGCTCTAGGGGTAAAGGAAGAGGGTATTGTGTTCGATTTACGTAACATTTTTCAAGACTATATGTTATTTTTATTCATTACTTAGACCTAAAAAGGTGTTTTTGGAAATGCGCGGTCAGTCTAGGATTGATCCCCATCGGCGGGTATATAAAAGGCCATGGTATGTGATATCCTGTCTATGGGATAGTACATATAAACGATTCCTTGCTAAAACAAAATGTAGCGGGTTTCCAAGGCGCGTGTGCAGGGATTTCAGCGGGGTTGGGGTTAGAGACTGTGTTGAGGGAAGTTTATATGGGGCCATGATCCCCCAGAAAATACATTTCAATTTTTTCAAGTTTGGGCAAGTAAGGGTTTCGACCTCCAATACACACACACACACACCCTGCACATGCACCCGATTGCTCTCCAAGATTTTATGTCAAAATTACCAAATGTTAGACATTTGAAATCGGCAAACGCACGTGTTAACTGAAACTGACAACAGGCTGTCGTTTGTGCTTTGCCGAGCTATGGCGGCACAGGCGACGAATTAAGCGTATACTTTTGACGATCTCCGTTCATAGCGAACACACACGACTTTTTTAAAAGTGCATTTGAGCTTGTATTTCATATTTGTACATGATGTTATAATAATATTATGGTAACCAGAGACTGTATCTTTAAACATATCGGTAGCCGTCAGAATGTGATGTTCCATGGTTACCTTGAAGCTAGCCCTAGCAACTAGATGTTTCACTGTACCCCCAAATACCATCACATGGATTCTTACCATGGTCTGTGGCAAAGAAATGCCATTCCACATCAGGACCATGGTCATTTTTTGTGATAACATAGATTAATAGTTTTTGAAGTTTTTATACTGACCAACTGCGACATCAATGAAGTATACCAGCTTCTTCATGGATGGTAGTGTGGTTTTAAGATACACAATGGTTGAAATACATGAATGTACAGCAACAGTGTCATATTTGAGGCAAATTATACAGGCACTCAGGCATTTTAATTCCTCATCCAGTCTTTAATACATTACAAATGGGTGGAGTGTGGCTTAAGAATTGTCCCAGTGGTAGCCTTGCACGGCGTCTTGAATTATGAAATTTAAGGTTTTCGCAAAGTCAAACAAGACACAGCCTCATGTGGAGCAAGATTTTCATTTGGCTTCCTATTGTAGCTGTCTTGTGTTTTAGATATAAAGTGGTGCTGACGGATAGTCACTAGCATTTTGAATGAATTCTTGAGCAAGATACCATCAGACTTACATGTATGGTGAACAAATCCGATATATAATTGTGAATGGCAGCTTCACCAGGACAGGATTCACAAAGATGCATGCAGTGGCGGTTTTCAATACTACATACCATTTTGCCCAGAAGATCTTTATAGTCAAAATTTCCCGACAGAGCAGCTACTACAAGTTTGACATTCTGATTGTGTTCACATATACAGACAGAATGCATACTAGAAACGGTGATTAGAATACACCATTTGAGACTAGGTTCATAAAACTTAGAAAATCCAACTTTATCAAATGGGTGTTTCTTGATATATTCAAGGTATATTTCTTTAATATTGACCTGTGATACTCTTTTTTGTTTATATTATTTGGTGTTGTTCACCCTAATCACCACATATTTCTTTCTTCCAGGACACATTCGGAAATATTCATCAGACTCGTAGAGATTCACAATTCTCTGAACCAAGTCTGGAGAAAGTGTTATACCTCCCTTGCTGTCGGGTTTAGCTAGAATACCTTTTTCCTTCTTCTGTTTTCTGGCTTTCTTAACCATGTGTTTTGTTACTAATAATTCAGCTTTCTGGAGCAAGAGTCAATAATTTTTAATTATTATTTTATTATTTATTTATTATTTTTTTATTTTTTTTTATTTTTTTTATTTTTTATTTCTTTTTTGGGGGGGGGGTGAGAGGGGAGGGGGTTTGAGTCTGGTGGCAGTTCTGAACTTCTCTTTAAGAAGAATTATTAGTCTGTCAAGTTCTTTGCAACTTGAATATCTATATATTGTATGTATGTCGAGGTTGACTGTTACATAGATATTATCGCACTAGCGCATGGGATAATTAAATCCTTTCTGGCCTCACAAATTGTCCCATGCCGTTACTGGCACAGAATCGCCCGCAACTGTGTAGACTTGCCACGATACCTTTTGAGCTATTGAGGCATCCATAAAAAAGGATGCTCTTTAACTCAACTTAACTCAACTTTATGCATGGGGCCTACAAGCTACGCGGTCGATCCCGCTTACGTACATGAAACAGTGGGCAAATCTGTATGTGTGTGTGTGTTTGTGTGTAATATTTATACCCACACTTTACGAGGTGTATCGGTGATTATCCCGACAGCTTTGGTTGTGGGGTTCTCACGACCAAAACTGTTCGGATATTCACCGGTGCACCGAGTAAGTGTGGGTATAACTGACTTATACCCCACTTAAGGTCGAGTTAATTATTATATTAGATCTATGGCAAATAAAAACTAGAAAGTAATAAATAAGGAAACGAAAATAACGTGGACCAGTCGTCGTGAGCATATCATTGTGTTCTGGAGCAGTGAAACTGTCTATTTCAGTTGTTCGTGTCGCACGTGCAAATACAGTTTATGGTAGTTATATCAGTGTGTGTTAGGGCTGTTTGGGGAATTTATTGGGGGGGGGGGGGGTAGTTGATACCCCTATCACACTAATTACAGCTCCGCACATTGCATGCTTTTCAACAGACGTATCATGCTGTGAATATCTCAAGGGAACTATTGTGAATAAGTGCGCATGTGTAATTGGATGGCTCTTTCTATTGGTTGAAATATTACGAAAACGTAATTTGAACTTTGGTATATGCAAATGATGTCACCCAGCAAACTAATTTTTGTAGATGGCATGTTCTATTGGTTCAAATATTACGAAAACTTAGTTATATGCAAATGATAAGTACCACCAACCACAACCATTTTGTTTTCTTATTTTGTAACGGCGAATTGTGAAAGACGGCCGTGGGTGTGAAAATAGGCCAACGAGAATTTTTGTTTTTTAATTTGAAGGCCAAAATGAAGATTACCTTGTTTAGTTAAATGGACTTCATTTTCTGTGTATTTTAATTTGGACAATCAGGAAGATTTTATATTGTAACTGCAGGAGGAGAAATGTTTTTGGAGACAGTTACGCTGCTGATTCCAGCAAACACGTCTAAGAACACGTGCTTTTGTTTAATGCAGGTTATGGCAACTGAACGTGTACCACAAGGAAAGAATTTGTCTACCCCCCCCCCCCCCCCCCCCCCCCCCCCCCCCCCCCCCCCCCCCCCCCCCCCCCCCCCCCCCCCCAATATCGGTACACATACACTTTAGTCAAGTATTCGAAGGATTTAAAAGACAGTGCAACAGAACATCGCAAGTGTGAACGTGACGGAAAGTGTTAGTAACGGTCGATACACCTACACTTTTAACAAACGAAACCATGACAATAAGACAGGAAGTACTCTTTAAAAAAGTAGGGGAACCTCAAATATTAATGTAAATATCAACTATTAGACCACAGACACCCTAGTAAAGAACGTTCAGGTCTGTTTATCAACACACCGAAACACATTCCATTGTTTGCACGTGCATCACGCAGTTGCGCCGTACACGTGCGTGGGGTGTCATTCTCGATTTTGACAATTTACAGAAAAGTCGATTAATCACTCTGGAACATTATTTCTGTCAATGTTGTTTTCACTCTGTTGATCATAAAATTGTTATTGTTTTGTTTTTAGTAATTGTTATTGTTTGAATTTGCGATGCAGCGTATGCAACGCGATGAGCGTCTACGGGCTATTGGCATACAGTAAACGAGCAGAAGTCAGCGTGTACTGGCCAACACATTCAATGTTTCGAAGTCAGTGATTAGCAGACTATGGAACAGGTACCAACACCCCCAAAATGTTGACGATCTACCCCGTTCAGGTTGTCCCATGGCAACGACAGGAGAACAGGATCGATTCATCCGTAACCACGCTCTAAGAAATCAGCTCAAACGGTAAATCAAATTGAAGCAAACCTCCATCAGGCTACTGGTGTCCGAGTTACGGGTCAGACGATTAGAAAACGCCTTCATGCAGCCCATCTTCATGTTCGACGACCCCGGGTTGTGCCTACCTTGACAAATTGTCACAGTGCCCACAGACGTGAATGGTGTTGGGAGTGTCAGAACTTGGGTATTTCTCGCTGGTCACGTGTCATGTTTCCAGATAAGTGCCTATTCGCCTTGGACGTCCTTGAAAGGCGTGGTCAGGTCTGACGACGACGAAATAAACGGCACGCCAACGTCACAATGCGATTTCATGATTTGGCGGTGGATCGGTTATGGTGTTGGTTGGTATCACTATGTCTGACAGAACCCCCAGCAGCACAATATCTATCAAATGCCATGGCCAGCAATGGGCCCAGACCTTTCGATCCATCGAACACGGCTGGGACATGATAGGGAGATGTGTGCGTCAACGTCAAAGACCGCCGACCACGTTAGCAGTATGCAGTACGCAGTATGCCTCGTCGACTGAATGAATGTCTGACACATGGTGGCGGTATCTGATAAAAAACGTCAACTTTAAAATTTCACTTCTAACCCCAATCGTCCTTCAATATCTTTGGTGGTCACAAAACCTACTGTAATACTGAACTACCGGTTGTAATGTTTGCTCAATTAATTCACTATTATCATATAACCATTCCCCACAGCTAATATACCTTACAATTTTGGCAATTGTAAATTCTTATTAGTTCCCCTACTTTTTTTAAGAATATATATATATATATATATATATATATATATATATATTTCTGACATTCTTTAGGAGAAACACTCTAAATAAGGGGTCGTTTTAATACACATAACGACAGTATTGGATATAAAAATCATGGGACACTGGGGAAGTGTCAACGGTTTCTCCAGTGGGGTTGGATCCAACGACGCAAAAAGTCAAAGCAATCGTTCTAACAACAGAGCCAGATATAGCCACAGGAGGCATACCGTTAACGTGTCCTGTGACAATAAATCTACACTATCTCTTTACTCCATCTTACTCTTAAATATTCTAGCAACAGTGTTGGTAAACTCCTGGACACGCAACAGGGTATCATGCTTCCGACTTTTATCTTATATTTTACGTAAATGAATTTATTTTACCTGATTTCACAATAAGGAAACATTGATATCGTTGAAATAGTAAACATAGATATCGGCCGATAGATACTGGCAAGATACTGTTATGCTATGAATATGAAGTGGCATTTAGTAGTTCGTAGAGTTTCCATAGGTTAGACATCAAGATCAAGAGAACAATCAATTAAGACAACGTGCTGTCCTAAACTGATAGCCATGTGTTCAGAAAGACGGGAATATAAAAGTTGTAGACCAAGATGTTAATCGTGTGACCACTACTAAGTCTTCTACAATATAACACGACCACAGGTGTCCCCAAAGAATGACATCGGATATATTATACTTACGTTATATATGTAAATACATTATATGTATCGGGAGTTTTTGTCTGGGGGTACGTTCTTAATCTAGATAAAAATATATAGAGATATTATTACCAGTGTTTTTTTTTTTTTCTCCGGTATCGTCAATATCATATATTAGGAATACAAACTGTATTATGCAAACCTGATATTCACGACACCGAAACACGCGAGAGTAATATTCTCTTTATCTCGCCTTCCTGTAAAATACTCGAATTTCATTGGTTATTTAGCTTTGGACAAAACACTTATACCCTGCGTGAGGGGAGTCAAATCTCTTATACCCCACTTGTAACATCGGACGATTATTATTGTATCAATGCGCAATACAAAAATCGTCTGTTACCAACGTAAACAAAACATGGCTGTCAAACGATTTGCCAACCACTCAGAAAATGAAATTGAAGAAAAGCGAGCATTTTAATGTGGCGAAGCATTGTAATAATACAGCTAATAGTCAATTTGAATAACGTCAGTATTCCAATGACATCACTTTGCATCTCCTTACAATAAAACTAAACTGGGTACATAACGTTGCTAGAGATTTTGTTTTTGAACATTATTAATGCTGGTGGATGTGTTTGAAAAAAATCTTGTAATTAAACATGTCGACAAGACAAATTCGTTGTAGAAGCATCACGAGGGATTTTTTATACCCTCTGTATGTCTTGTACCCCGAGCGTCTACAACTTATATTACTTATAGGCCCTAAATAAATATATAAATTGTGTATCTTTATCGTGATACAAAACTTTATATATATATATATATATATATATATATATATATATATATATATATATATATATATATATAATTTGTACTCACACGAATGATTTGAACAGTATTATTGGAAACCTCGTCAGAAATACACGAGTCGAGTCCAGCCATAAAAGTTGTGGCTTGATGGAAGTGGATGGGGCAGGTACACTAGGCGCCCTTTGAAAAACGTGTGATACCATACGCCAATATCTTCACACTAAGTTGTAAACGAATATCTGCACGAGTGTGTATATGTTTAAGTCAATATTTTTGTTCCTATAAACTGTCACGATACCACTGATATACACAAGGAAAAATATAAATAGAGGATAATAAACGAGTTACCAGTTATTATCAAATTTATGTCCCGAGTGAAATAATTTTCACTTGTCACGAGCTTCAGCGAGTGACAAGTGGAAATTATTTCACAAGGGACATACATTTAATAATAAATGGTACCGAGTTTGTTATTATATTTAGTACCCCAGCTATTCGGAGGTTTTAAAAGCCTTTATTTTCGATATAGCCTTCATTGGTATAGAAACGACGTAAACTACTTTACTGTTCTGGGTATTGCTTTAACTTTGTATTTTATTCACGGTTCACAGATAATTTTCAAAACCAAAATTTCTATATATTTTGTAAAAAAAAAATTATATATATATTGAACTACCATTTTATTACAAGTGTAATACTAAAACCAGAAAGACATAAACGCAAACGCTTTAAACTACGTGTCATCATTGTGTGTGCTTTGCCAGAATTTGATGACATCATATTTAGTACCGACAAGGTGATAGGTTTGTCTAATCGTTCAATAATAGTGTACGTTAATCCAATACATGAAATTATGTTTTTTATTTTCCCTGTTATGAGTGCCTGCTGGGGTAATACATATAAAATTATACACCTAAAAATTAAATAAGCACAACCTGAATTGTATTGCAGCCAAAAAGGTATGTAGAAATAATTGTCCGTACTTATGGATTCTGTCGTTTTCTCTAGAATACAGCAAATATTGATGTAACGACAGTGTTACTTACTGTCAATATTGTTCGATATCTTCTGCATATATAGCACATTAATTTTCATCGAAATGTCCCAAATTACTAGCAAAGTATAGACAGGTGTGGCAAGTAGTGCTTAATTAATTTTCGGGTGTATAGTTTACCTATGTTGTACTGATAAGCTTTGCAGCATAAAGTCATTGCAGAATTAACATTTAAAAGTACGTTGCTGGAATCTGATAACACTTACCATTTTATCTGATAGGAAACACGAAAATGCATTCAGTATAAAAACTTGCTGGACACGAGCTGGCTATTAGAAGAACGTTGGACCCTGGACCAACTGATTTCATAATACTGTGTTAATCCAATTTTATTGTGTGGGATATTGCATAATCTGTGGACTATGGAATGGATGTTGGGTCTGATGTTAGTCGTCACAGTGTGTCCACTAACTACAGCTGACAGCAACGACTTCGACTTCAAATCTGAAAGCAGTGAATCTATATTCGATATTGGTGATTATCTGGATGACATGGTGTTGAATATGTCCAGTATACAACTTCCTGCAATTGACCACAGCATGGCGGGTGTTGATTTCGGCCAACTGGATGCTCAGATTGAGAGTCTTGCAAGGGATGACTTGGATTCACTGTTGGAAGAGTTGAAAGAATTTCACGACATGAAGGATGGTGGTGAGTAGTCATGGGTCCGCTGAAATGTTGGACCGAAACGTCTCTGAAATAGCACTGAAAATATAGTAAAGGAAGTGAAGTGAAGTTGTTAAGATATAGTAAAGGAGTCATATTGTGCTTTACTCATTCTATGGCTAAAAGTAGAGTCAGTTATTGAGGATTCATGGCCATTTTGCCCCTGCGTGTGCTGTAACCTCACTGTGGTGCAGGGGTGTAACATTCTCTTTGAGAATGGCCAATACAGCACAAATTGAAGTTTAGAGTAAAATTCGGTGTCCGTAAAATTCTGTGATATTTGTATTTGTATTTTTGCACAGTTCTTTACACTGTTTTTGTTTAAACCTTGCATTTTTATATTGATGTTGATCATCACTTTATTTATTTGCATTACCATGGTTTGACACCCAATAGCCGATATATTTTTCGTGCTGGGGTGTCGTTAAACATTCATTCATTCATTCATTCATGGCCATTTTAAAATGTTTAAAAATTTTAAAAGTCTAAAATTGTGTATATCAGTTGCGCTTGTAAAAGAAGTTGGCAGCAGACGTTTGGCGCCATTCAGTGTTTTATGTTTAATTCGATATCTTGCTCATTGCTCTCATTTCAGTCTGTTTGCTTCAAACTAGGTAAATGATTAAGGGTTATGATCTATTACCATCAGGTATTAAACAGTTATAATATGAAATGGCCTAAAGTGCTTATTTCAAACTTGGTACTACTAGTGTCAATAGTTTTCTGACTGCTAATTATTTAAATTTATACACAATTTTCTCCTCGCTTCAAACTTGGTAAAATGTCAAGATGATAAGTGGCAATTTAAACAAACAGGTTCGACATGTCTACATTTCAAAAGGTTGTCGTTAAACGTTCATTTGTTTATTCATTCATTCATTCATTCATTCATTTACGTTTTAAAATTTCAACTTTTTACTCTGTACGATAGCACATGTCTGAGGACAAGATTCTTTATTTTACTTCCGAGTACATATGTTTTCGTATGTATTAAATTCTGGAGGTTATTATTAATGTAGGGCCACATACGATTACCAGGAACTCTGGTTTTCAATATACAGATACTAATATTCTATAGAATCATTATGTAGTTTAAATAGTTAAAAGGTTCTATTTACCGCAGACAGTACTGCAAATATAACGACCTTTGAAAGACCAGTCGTGGAGCACTGGTTGGAATGTAAGACCTCATTCAGAGAATGGGTCCACCGAGGGCGTTCGGTCAGCGGTCAAAGCACCCCAAGCATGTGCTCTACCGACTGACAACCTGCTTTTGTTTTCTTCTTTCTTTTTTCTGAAGTTACTTTTGTGTTACAGACAGCGAATCGCCGGAGAGTGGAGGTCCAGTCTTTGGAGGCATTGGGTTTAGTTTCAGCGGCAATGCTAAGGTCAGCAAGTACGAAGCTGTGATCAAGAAACTAGAAGCCATACACGGTGTGACGTCCAATGACGAGTCAGACGAAACGGAAGCGAGTTATGAACAAGACACGGGTAACGTTAGATTGTATTTTCTTAAAACGTTTATGAAAACATGTTCTGTTTATTTTCCATTTATTAATAAGCAATCAGAAATACCAACAATGTGACATATGAAAAAAAAGAAAGAAGTGTTTTATTTAACGACGCACTCAACACATTTTATTTACGGTTATATGGCGTCAGACATATGGTTAAGGACCACACAGATTTTGAGAGGAAACCCGCTGACGCCACTACATGGGCTACTCTTCCGATTGGCAGCAAGGGATATTTTATTTGCGCTTCCCACAGGCAGGATAGCACAAACCATGGCCTTTGTTGAACCAGTTATGGATCACTGGTCGGTGCAAGTGGTTTACACCTACCCATTGAGCCTTGCGGAGCACTCACTCAGGGTTTGGAGTCGGTATCTGGATTAAAAATCCCATGCCTCGACTGGGATCCGAACCCAGTACCTACCAGCCTGTAGACCGATGACCTGCCACGACGCCACCGAGGCCGGTATGTGACATATGAGACAGATGTGTTACACAAGTGGTACGTTCAGCAAGATGGATACCTACGAAATCTTTAAACAAGGAAGGAAGGAAATGTTTTACTTAACGACACGCTCAACACATTTCATTTACGGACATATGGTTAAGGACCACATAGATATTGAGAGAGGAAATCCGCTGTCGCCACTTCATGGGTTACTTTTTTCGATTAGCTGCAAGGGATCTGCTATATGCACCATCCCACAGACAGGCTAGTACATACCACGGTCTTTGTGGATCACTAGCTGGAACGAGAAATAGCCCAATGAGCCCACGGACGAGGATCGATCGCGTAACAGGTGAGCGCTGTACCACTGAGCTACACCTGTATCCTTGGTAACATGCTTGACAATTACAGGTGTAATTAAAAAAAACAAATGCTGTACACCAACAGCAAGCGGTTTTTTGACACCTAAAGATAATAACAATAATACTGAAAGCCTTGCAAATATCGAAAAACAAACTATTAATCTCACCAGTATATTGCAACCGTGCTAACACAAAGCGGTGTAAAATAAAATAATTATAAATTATTTACCGGGTATGTGCACTTCACGCAGTCATTCCAGTCTTTCAAGTGAAAACAAAAAGTATTATAGAACATAATAATAATAATATGGCTGTTCATTGCAGTAAATCTACTGGTCTCTGGGCATTCTGAAAATACATAATACTTGTAGTTAAATGATTTTGAAGATATTGGGGTTATTTTCTGAAATATTATGGAAAATACATTTTTCAAATTTTATCATACACCACGAGGCAGGTAATTTCATCCAGTGACTGCAAATTTGAATTAATTACAACTCATTATATTTGACTTTTTACACAATTATTTAATTTTTCTATTAATGTAAATCATATTCATATACTTATCTTTCTTTGACACTCGTTGGCCGATCTGTGCGTTATTTTTTTTTTCGTGTGTTTTATTATTATTATTATTATTATTATTATTATTATTACTATTATTATTATTATTTTTTTTTTTTTTTTTTTTTTTGGGGGGGGGGGGGGGATATATATATCGCTGGGATATCGTTAAATATCCATTTATTCATTTTGTACAGGGAAAGTACAAAATAGTATTCATTATCTATGCCATTACATACATAAAACGTTCCATCTTCTAATAAAATAGGGTTAGTCCCATATTTTCGTCTCAATGCAGACCTATAGTCCTTCCCATCCTCTTAGAAAAATGTTTATATATATATATATATATATATATATATATATATATATATATATATATATATATATATATATCTATATCTGTGTGTGTGTATGTATGTATGTATGTATGTATATATATATTACTGAACAAAATAAGAAACTTCCGCTAACTTTGCTTGAACATAACTTGATGAAAACAAACCGGGGGAATAATTGTTATATATGCGTTTAAAGAGTGTTGCTTGATACATCGTTTGGTGCAAAAGTAATGGCCATAGGTTAACAGAAACTGGGAGAAATTTTGACCAAGTGTGGTAGGGGTTAAAAAAAAAAACCCACTTAATAACGGGTATGACCACCTCTTGAATTGACCACTGCAGTGCATCGCAGGCGCATAGAATTGACTAAAGTGTTGAAATGTGGAATATTGTTCCATTCCTTAATGAGCGCTTGACGAAGTTCGTTGACGTTAGCGGGTGGGTTGGGACGATGCCTCAATCGTCTGTCCAGACTATCCCAGACATGCTCGATGGGGTTGAGATCAGGACTCTTAGCGGGCAAGTCATCAATGAAATCAATGTTATTTGTCCTAAGAAAAGTTACAGTGTCTCTAGCTGTATGAGAGGTGGCATTATCATGCTGAAAAATCGAGATGTTGGCGTTGTTATGGAACAGAGGAATGACGTGATGAGTGAGAATGTCATCGCGGTAACGTTGAGCATTTAAATTGCCATCAATGACGACTAGTGGTGAACGATAACAATGGGCAATGGCTGCCCAGACCATGACAGAACCCCCACCCCCGAAACGATCTCGTTCAAGAACACAACAGTCAGCATAGCGTTCATTTCTCCTACGGTAGACGCGCACCCTGCCATCACCACGTTGTAAAGAAAATCTGGATTCATCCGAAAAAGGAACGGTATTCCAGCGTCGCCGTATCCAACGAGTGTGTACACGTGCCCAATTAAGACGATTTAGACGATGACGGTGCGTTAAAACGCATCCGACGTAAGGACGTCGTGCATGTAAACCGTTCTCCCGCAGACGATTACGAACAGTTTGCCCACTGATTCGGTTATTATGAAGCCCAGGTGTGTTAGTAGCAGTAGCAGTGGCAGTTTGGAATCGATTGCGCAAATGAGTGTTTCTCATGATATAGCGGTCTTGACCACGCGTTGTAACACGCGGACGTCCACGTCGTGGCAAGTTGTTGGTGCTTCCTGTCGTTCGAAATCTTACGCGAAGATTTCGTATCGCTCGACTAGAACTCCCAACATGCCTTGCAACGTCTTCTGTCGACATGCCAGCATCAATCATGCCAATCGCCCGTTCGCGTAAATTATTGGGTATTCTTGGCATACTAAAAATTCTACAATGTAAAAAACGTTAATTTTTTTTTACAAATTTTGAAGCGTTTTCGTTCACTTGACAACAATGTCAGTAAGACAAGCGTCATTTAAAAAAACACTCGGCTTAGAAACAAATCACTTGTAGTAAATTCCTTAGTATGAAGAAAAGCGTTCCCTGTGGGACGTACTCTATATTTCTCAATATACATCTAATCTAAACATTATCATTACTTCACTTCAGTGTCGTTTTCGTTCTGTGTATTATGCTTGATACATGTTTCGATATGATAATTTGTGTTTTGAAAGTTGTGGTAATAAAAGAGTTTCCAACTACAATTGTCGATGAAACAGTTTCATGGAATATAGTCCATGAGCCAGACCCTGGATTTTTTAGATTGACTACCAAAAAGGTGACCAGATCCAACAATGATTTTTGGTTAGTCTGGTACCTGAGGGGTCAAAAAAACTGAGACGGACTTTTTGGAAGTGTAGCTTAGTGCCCGTATGGTGGCCATCTTTAAAGATGGCCGCCGGTTTGGGACTAAAATATGATACTTCATAAAAATGACTGTGGAGCTCTAACCACATGACCCACAGAGATGGGGTTTGGAACTATTGTCTATTTTTCTAGTAAAGTGTATCACCATTCTCTATCTATACATATTATGGTCAAAACCTAGGTCATCTAGATGTATTCATATGTCATCCATAACCACCATTACATGGTCTTGTTTGACAATTTTTTTACTCTGGTGACGCGTTTTACTATAAATGCCTAATTCTCGTTTTCGGCTCTTTTGGGGTAGGGGTAGTATCAGATCTTTAATAAGCTGCTATAAGGAATCATACAGATGACTTGGGGACATGAAGTTAGGCTAATTTGATATCAAAATACACTTTGTATTCATATATTTATAATTTTACACCACTTCAACCCTTATAGTCTGTTCATAGGCCTATAGGTTCCCATGGTTTGGGGTAGTCGTTTTAAATAATCTACCAAAACATACATGTTGGCTAACCCCAGTACCAATCACTTGCAGAGTTAGGCCTATCATGATTCATTATACACGGGCCCTACAGAATTGGCTATAACAAAAAACAACAACCACAACAAATACTACGTTCACTTTCAACATGGATGTCAGGAACTACAGATATGTGCATGTGTCAGAATGTTACTTTGATGTAGCTCAAATTATTGTTATCGTGAAGGCCTAAAACGTCCAGTATGCCTACAGTGATGGTGAGTATTGACTTATGATATACGTTAATCCCACTTGTGCATACTTTGTGAGGGCTATTTTATGTAGGTCACCTCTCAATGCATAGCTATTGCATGTACATTGCACACCTGTATGCTGTAGGCCAGTTTCTATTGATACTCTATACTGTGGATGGATGGATGTAGCCCCACTGTGGCAATGCAATTAAACATTGCAATGATTGTCAATGTAGCCCTAGATTAAAAGGCTAGGTATTTTCATAAACATTCTAGACATTGTCCCCGATGTGTATCACAACATTAAAGTGATTATGTCCCAGGTAGCGGAAGTGGCAACAATTGGAATTTCGTGGTAAACGAAATTCTAGTAAGACCCTCTATATTTCACATGTGTAACCTGGCTACTGTAGGTATATAGAGCCGCTCATCCAAGGCGCCATCTAAATTGTATAGGTGTAACCTGAACTGCACGTCCGCTACTCGCTACTCGCTACTCGCTACTATCTCACCACAGAATATCGGACCGAAGCCCTGAGAAAACTAAGGGAGTTGATTTCTTTGCACGATCAGGGAATTGGTTATCCCGACCTACAGAGTTCACGAATCGCAAGGGACGAGTCTGAGGTTGTATCTATAGTTGAAATGCTGAAGAACAACTGGACCAATCCGTTTGGTACTGAGCCATCCGACCTTGTGAGCATTTCTACTGGTGCTGCAGTACCACCTGAGGTGTGCATCGATTTGTTGAAAGCTCGAGACAAGGGAGAGGAAGCCTATGCGATACATGCACAGAAGTTAGAACAGGAGTCCAGTTTCCATGATCTAATTACGAAACTGAAGCTTAAAGCATTCAGTAGCATCAGAAAAAGCACTGTGGTCAAGGGGACAAACAAAGAAAGCGGATAACCGTGTCTTCGGCCAGATGCTGCTCATTTCGCAAAAAAGGAAATTAGACATGGAGGTGTTGTGCTATCCCCTTGGTCGAAAACCATGGGCACTAGTCAGTGGGGATGGAACAATGAAACAAATCAGACAAAGCACAGTTAGGGCGCCATATCGAGAAGGAAGCTGCTAATGTGGATTCGATTTCTGGTGTCAGGGCAACACTAGTAGGTGCCATGGGAATTGTACAGAAGATGCACGGTGAGAACCTAACCTTCGAGGAAGTGTCACATCAAGTCCTGCAGCAAGTCCTGCACAATGGTGCGGGACGTGATCGCACAGATGTTGTGTTCGACTTATACCAGGAAGAGTCGATAAAGGGTGCAGAATGTGTGAATCGGGGTTCCAAGGACGGTGTCGTCTTCAACCAGATAAAGCCAGGTCACAGAATAAAAAACTGGAAGAGGTTGTTGGCGAGCATTGAAAGCAAGAACAGACTCACTAAGTATCTAGCAGACAGTTGGAAAGAAGACAAGAATCGTGAGAAACTTGGTAAGATCACACTGATAGTGAATTCCGGTGAACAATGTTTCGAGATAAAAGAAGTTGTGAAAGAAGTTGGTGAGCCCCGAGCTACACACGAGGAGGCTGATACGCGGATCATGATCCATGCAAGGAATGCAGCAGCCAAATACTCAAAGGTTGTTGCAATATCAGAGGATACTGATGTATTTGTAATCATCTTTGGACTGAATTCAGAAATAGGTTCTCGGATCTTGTTAAGGCGTGGGGGAAAAAACACGCCAGACTTATCGATATTTGGAGATTGGCAACAATACTTGTTCGAGATGTATGTACCGCATTGGTCGGTATCCATCCATGGACGGAATGTGATTCTGTCAGTGCCCTCGCTGGACAGGGGAAAGTCAAAGCAATCAACCTAATCCGGAAGAGTCAACCATTCAGAGAGGCATTCATGGCCACAGGACAAGAATGGGACATTTCGGATGAACTGTTCAATACAACACAGGCATTTGCCTGCAGCCTGGACTCCTTAAGTACAAAGATCACCTCTGTAAATAAGCTGAGGTATGAAATGTTGCGTTCCAAGCAGGGAGATGTATCATCAGGTCAACTTCCTCCTTGCCAGGATGCACTCCTGCAACACACAAAACGTGTCAATTACCAGACCGCCATTTGGAGACGTTCCCTCCACAATTCTCCTGATATACCCGAAGCAACAGCAGGACATGGGTGGGTCCAAAGTGATGGACAACTCGCCATATTGTGGCTTACTGGTGCTCCTACTCCAGAGGTTGTTCTGTCAATGATGTCTTGCAAGTGCGCACGCTCATCTACTGCTGAGAAGTGCACTTGTGTCCAGAATGGCCTCTCTTGTACACCAGCTTGTAAGCTACAAAACTGTAAACATATGCTGGAGGTGGACGAGGAGAATGACTTTGTTCAAGATGGTGACGACAGTGAGAGTGTTGAGGACTAAATTTCCGACAGTGAGTTGTTCAAAGTAAAATGGGTTAGACCAATGATTATGAACAGACTTTATGGGCAAAATTATCTAGTTTCACTTTTATAAGCCTGGTACTGGACAGTCAGCAAGCCCACGGTCATTCAGTCAAATATGTCAAAGTCACCATAACCCACGATAGCTCTCTCATTAGGTCTTTCCACAAAATGTAATAAATGTCCATGATTGTGGGTGGCTTCAGTGAACTGTCCAGACCAAGCATGTAGAAGTGAAGCTGGATAATTCATAAATAATGCACAATGCCATTTGGTAAAGTGGAATAATTACAGTCTCTTGTTTGGTTTGAACGGGTATGAACAGACTATAAGGGTTAAAGTGGTGTAAACTTATAAATGTATGAATACAAAATGTGTTTTGATATCAAATTAGCCTAACTTCGTGTCCCCAAGTCATCTTTATGATTCCTTAGCAGCTTATTAAAGATCTGATACTACCACTGCCCCAAAAGAGCCGAAAACGAGAATTAGGTATCTATAGTAAAACGCGTCACCAGAGTAAAACAAATTGTCAAACAAGACCATGTAATGGTGGTTATGGATGACATATGGATACATCTAGATGACCTAGGTTTTGACCATAATATGAAATTTGACTATAACATGTATAGATAGAGAATAGTGATAAACTTTACTAGGAAAATGTGAAAAAAACCCGCACATTGTTTACATTATTTCTTAAATTTGGAACAGGAAATAGTTCCAAACCCCATGTCTGTAAGTCATGTGGTTAGAGCTCCACAGTCATTTTTAAGAAGTATTATATTTTAGTCCCAAACCAGCGGCCATCTTTAAAGATGGCCACCATACGGGCACTAAGCTACACTTCCAAAAAGTCCATCACAGGTTTTTGGACCCCTCAGGTACCAGACTAACCAAAAATCATTGTTGGATCTGGTCACCTTTTTGGTAGTCAGATTCGGTCTGGCTCATGTACAAAAAACATGCTAAATTCCAGGTGTTATAACCAATTATAGCTGGATTTGTTCAGGTAATATACGTAATTGTGTGTAATTGTACTCAACACATTTTGTTCTGTATTTCTGCATTTTTAACATAATTTGACCGGCCTCGGTGACGTCGTGGTTAGGCCATTGGTCTACAGGCTGGTAGATACTGGGTTCGGATCCCAGTCGAGGCATGGGATTTTTAATCCAGATACCGACTCCAAACCCTGAGTGAGTGCTCCGCAAGGCTCAATGAGTAGGTGTAAACCACTTGCACCGACCAGTGATCCATAACTGGTTCAACAAAGGCCATGGTTTGTGCTATCCTGCCTGTGGAAAGCGCAAATAAAAGATCCCTTGCTGCTAATCGGAAAGAGTAGCCCATGAAGTGGCGACAGCGGGTTTCCTCTCAAAATCTGTGTGGTCCTTAACCATATGTCTGACGCCATATAACCGTACATAAAATGTGTTGAGTGCGTCGTTAAATAAAGCATTTCTTTCTTCTTCTTTTTTTAACATAATTTATTCTTTAAAAAAAATCACAACTGATATACACGAAAAAGTGGGCCCGCTCTGGGAATATCATGGCGGTACTGGCAGACGACAACTGAAAACGTATCAATGTAATCAGTGGCGGGTCCAGAAAATCCATTTAGGGGACCCCAATGACATGAGGCGGAAAGCCAAGGGAACTTTGGGGGAGGTTTGGAGGGGTAAAAACTCGTAAAATTTAGGGGGTCCTGGACGCCCCTCCTCTCCCCCCCCCCCCCCCCTAGATCCATCTCTGGTAATTAGGTTTGTGTTTGTCATACAGCTGCCTCATTATTCGTTCTATGTGGTATATAACGGTGTTTTTATCTCCAGGTTCAAACTTGTTTGGAGGTACAGCTTTCACAGATATGTTTAAGAGACAAGATGATGGGCCCAGCGTCGTTGAACTGACCAGGCGAGCTAAATACTTAAAGGATACATTCCACAAAGGCAAGTCAAATACGTCTTCTACACAATATCCATTCTTCTATGCCCGTCTTTGTTCATATATGTATGTATGTATGTATGTATGTATGTATGTGTGTATGTATGTATGTATGTATGTATGTACCTCCTGACTATTACGTAGATAGAGTTTTATAATCTGTATACTATTGACTATTGCAAAAAAAAAAGAGGAAAAATGTTTCACGATCGGCTATAGGATACTATGAAAACTAGGGGTGGGGGGGGGGGGGGGGTATTAAACTATGGACTATTGTATAGTTAATTTCGTATATTTCACTTTTCAAATTCCATGTTTCACCTGTAAAGTGCAATTGCTCTGCTGACTAATTATACAAAATGTGTATGTTGCAGCTAGTGACCCCTGCCAAAGTAACCCATGCAATCACGGGGACTGTGTTTCTACCAAATCTGGGTACAAGTGTAACTGCTTTATTGGCTATGAAGGTGACCGCTGTCAAACAGGTAATAATAATACAGGCACGCGCGCATAGACATTACTTTTCCATCGTCCATATTTTCAGTGGTATTTTTCATACACGCACGCGTGCATACAGTGTATGTTTCCATCCATATCCCGTGTATTTTTGTTTATAGTTTTATTCAGTTGCTTTTCATATGTGTATAATGTTATTAAGCATATGTATGTGTGCATGCGTACTTCCAATTTCCCCTTTCTGAAAAATACTGAACACATAATCTGTTGATGTCGGTTGCCGATGTAGACTAGCACTTTAAATTGGCTTTGGCTTCATTGCCTCATCCCCGAGCTATGTGGGTGAAATAGTATGTTTTATTTAAAGAACTTCATACATTATCTAAAATTACGTTCGGTAGAGAAGTGATATTTTAATATTTTACATGTTGATAGTCAAATGAGTCGGTGCTATGACGTAGGAGCTACCTTTCGATCAACTAAATCAAATCAACCAATTAGCTCCATTTAAAATTTTGATGAACCATTCTAAATTATGCGTCCAAATTACCTTCAAGTCACAGGCCTCAGTGATGAAATCCGAGGCTTGCCGAGGATTTTTATGCTCTTATCAACGAGTGCTGGTAAATTATAATATCACAAGGCACGACGTGGGAGGGGGTATTATTTTTATCATACATTATCATTCTTTCCATTTGCAACAATTGTAAACAATGTCAGTAATGTGGGTTGAATGTCATTATATTTGGCAACGTTAAACAGAACGGCAGTGGCGTGATGTCAATAGTGATAGTTTCAGCTTGGAAACCTACACAGTGACGTAACAAAAATAAGTGATATCTCCTAGGAGAATATCACAGGAGTTATCGCACATTATAGTGCCAGCGATATCTTCTACGAAAGCCTTTAATGGATGATAAAATCCGTAATTTCAAGAACGTCATTCAAACCACAATTATGCCACGTCGCGACTAGAGAATAATAATGCAAAGCCTGAATAAGCGGGCTTTATTATAAAATAAAAATTAATGATATAACTATTTCCTCCTAGGTCTGGTATTCCGGAGCTGTGGTGAAATACACGCTAAGTATCCACAAGCGGGAAATGGAGAATATTGGATATACCCAGAGGCGTTCGATGGCAAGAAAGTGCAAATCTACTGTCACTATATGGACAGTACTAGACCCAGGGCGTTTGTGACGCTGAGGGCCATTAATCGAGGCAACTCTCCAAGAATAAGTTTCAAGGACTGTGAGCGTCATATGGTTCGAGAAGAGTACGACGGCTCATATAGGGGATCGATGTTATTTAGGAAAATCCGCGTCTACACGATGGTACATGGGCGAATCTATAACTATCTTAAATATAATATGGCCTACTTGAACAAAGTTCAATTGCTCGCATTGCTCGTGTCGCTGGCGCCCGGTTAGGATAATTCCTTAACAGTAATAAGAATTGTCGTTTACTCGTAGATTTACGTTTATGTGCAAAAAACCTAGTCTTACGATTTTTAGTAAAATTGGGCCCTGACCCGGCTATACGACATACGCAAAATGTTGCCGGTTGACAGCATCCGCCTCTTTTATCAGAAAGTCTGTTTCTCTTGCCTGTTTATCGTCATTTTATATAACAAAGTAAAAAAAAAAGAAAACTAAATTTTATATTCAATATGTGTAATGACCTGTATGCATGCTTTTCATCTATCTGTGTGTGTGTGTGTCTCTCTCTCTCTCTCTCTCTCTCTCTCTCTCTCTCTCTCTCTCTCTCTCTCTCTCTCTCTCTCTCTCTCTCTCTCTCTCTCTATATATATATATATATATATATATATATATATATATATATTACGCAAGTTTATCACCTGGCTACACTTTCAGAGTATGATTTTATCATTTGGCTACACTTTCAGGGTATGTGGGTGAAGACAGACGACTATACCTTTGCAGAAAGGGGTTTCCATTACTACAAACCATACGGCGTTGCCCGCGACTGCTACACCGCCCACTACGGCGGCCGGCGAGCCAAGTGTGGAACAAAAGGATATTTCGTAATCGATACAACTGGAACAGGCATGATTATTAAAAATTCGGTACTTACGTAAATTATTTACATAATAAGCAATTTTGTTTTTAATTAAATAATAAACAAATTATGGCACTGTGATGAGACCGATATGATAATTTATAGAGCAATTTTTTTTGTTAATATTTTTTTTTTTTTTTTTTTTTTTGGTGTGCTCTATAAAACACCAAATTGGTCTCATCACAGTACCATAATTTGTTTATTACCTAGTTCATTTAATTAATAAAAATACACAAACTAGGCCTATTTACAAGCAATCTATGACTGCACAAGCACGGCGGAAGCAAATAGATATTGCAGGGTTTGACTGAGATTTGGGGGGGGGGGGGGGGGGGGTGGGGGGGCTGGCTGAGACCAATGACGCAAATCAAAGTTTCTAAGGGATTCCGGGGTCAATCTAATTAACTTTAGCTCCACTATTACATGTGGATCTAACAGCAGCCCTTTGGAGCTCAGAAGGGGTGCCCACTCATCCGGGCACTACTTTCAAGATGGCCGCCATTTTTCAAAATGGCCACCGTTTTTCGAGGTGCGAACACTAAAAATGATAAAAATAACCGATTTCAATTATCTTAGTGTCGATTCATATGTTTTTGACAACTCTAAAACTGTATATTGAGTTTGTAATTTCTAAAATCCAACATGGCGACCCGTAGCGGCCATTTTCCAATATGGCCGCCATTATTTTTGAATCTTTTTAATAATTAACCGATTTTCACAATCTTGGTATCGATTTATATGTTTTTGACCATAGTAAGACAGATTATGAGGTTTAAAATTTGGAAAATCGAATATTGTGATCAGTAACGGCCACTTTTCAAGGTGGCCACCGAAATTCTTAGTTGTCGGAGGTAATCTCTGGGTCAGCTTACATATTTACTCCGAACATTCACCTTGGCAGTGGCAAAGAAGAGTGCATTTGAGTTGAGCTTTTCTACAGGAGCAAGCCCTCGAACATCCCTTCGTGCATCTGCACTTGACTAACTCTTGACAAGATTGCATTTCCCAGAGACTATCAGTTTTCTGCCATTCCCATTCCTTCGGACATGGGTAGTGGTTCAGCTTCGCGCGACTGCCCCCCAAACATGGCGATTTTTGAAACGCTGCACGTAGGGTATGCTGTCGTAATGCTTCCTTCGTTGGAGGCAGACTTTCGAGTCGTTTGTTCCCAATGGTGATACATGTTGACCTCTGTTTTCAGTCTAGATGATCAAGCATGTGGAGCGCTCTAAGTTCCTAAATACATCATCAGGTAACGAACGTAACACAGTTATACTGGTGAATTCCGACGTAA
Source organism: Gigantopelta aegis (assembly GCF_016097555.1). Lineage (NCBI taxonomy): Eukaryota > Metazoa > Mollusca > Gastropoda > Neomphalida > Peltospiridae > Gigantopelta > Gigantopelta aegis. The sequence goes on along the minus strand of NC_054708.1, from coordinate 43,467,403 downwards.
CTGCTGGGAAAGCCTTCCACGTTTGCCAGGCTGTTTTCTTCCCTCTGCCAACAAAGGCAGACACAGTGTCACACCCACTGTACGCGTGGAAGCCAGGAAGAGCTGAGCACACTTCGATACCAATTTCACCAGCAATTCTATGTACAGGAATATTTCTATAGTTCTTGCCTGTTCCGAATAACAACCACAGTTCTCGTAGTCCTATAGCATATAACTTGTTGAAGCTAGCTAAAGCAAGCACTAACACATCCGTATCTACTGTCCGAATGCCTATCTTGGTTATTCCGTTTGTTATCATATCTGTTAGATGTACGAATATCCTGGTATCCGCCTCTTCATGCTTTACGGTGGGTGGAAGGGTTGATGCAGATGCTGACTGGTGTACACTGTTGTGGACATTGGATACAACTGCCATCGTACTACCCATCCTTTCAACGGTCAAGGATGCAAGTAAGTCAAATAACTGTTTGTTGTCTGAATTTCTGAGGAAATCCTTCCAACTTCTGGGCAGTGCACCTGATAACCGGACAACCATCTTCACCCCTGTACCCCATTTCTGTCGCGTCTGCTCTTTCAAGCTATCTTTTACGTATGTATCCCAAACAACATCAAGACGGGTAGCATTAACTGTTGTGACTTGTTTGGTGAGATGAGGAGCAAACGTGTTCGAATAGTACTGGTCAAATGTTTTCAGTTCTTTTCCGACTTGCAAGATGTTAACGAGTGCAGCTCCGTCAATGATCAAACCATCACATGTGACACGGTTGCTTGCTGTGTTGCCAGCATTGCCTGCACAGTTTCTAACAGTCCGAGCAGGTCAGCTTTCTGCCCGAGATAGAGATCACCATCTGCAGACAAGGCAGGAGGAAATGGTTGATTTTCACACTGAAAGAATGTATCTAGATCTAGCTGACGGTTCTGGCTGACGATGAACAATCTGGAGAACAAGTCTACATCCAATTTAAGGATACGGACATGTCCATCGGCCTTTGTGCGACGCTTCTGCTTACTCGCAAATAGTAGTAGATTTGTCCGAGTAATTGCTGCATCCAGTGGCTCTGATCTCCGAACAAATCTTTCTTCTCGAAACTTGTAACATTCCAGTCCAGTTGATTCTGCTCCGTTCATCCTTTCCACGATGTCAGCTTGAACGACGACCTTTAAGTCTAAGACGAATAGCTCTGAACTGTCGTCACTGAATGGGTTACCAAACTCGTTGAATGAATCCCGCACAGACTGAACTTTCTTCAAGAACTTCGTTTGAAAGGGTCGATACTGCTCATGGTGTTTCGGATTTACAGGAGCAGGGTTCTTGTCAGTAATGGACCAACTATATTCCATCTACATAAGGCATCATTGTCTTCAGTAAGTCCGATAGCACCTCCATCACCTTTGACAACAACGTTGTTTTGCTCATGAGCTTGATCAATTCCAATCGCCGAAAATGGCCTATGTGTTTTACAGATAGCAAAGTCTCCGGTGAGAAATCGTTGGTAGATGGCAGGTGCAGTAGTTTCGAGTTCGACAAGGTCTTTCACGTGTACCGAAAGCCAACGCGAGTAGTTTGGGTGGTCCATTACGAAAAACATGGTAGCATCTTCTTCAGTGAAGTGAGGTATAAACCAAAGTTGCGTTGACGAATCGAGCGGACAAATGTGAAGAGAAGCTTCAAGAGCTGAAGTGATATGAGCCAATACTTGAACAGTGGATGCTGTTTAGCTTCTTCCGAACACCAATCTTCAAATGCAACTTGTTCGCCGTTTTCTTCGAACAAAAACAATATAGTTTGACACCAGAATCATTCAGTCTCAATAGTTATTCAAGTTCCCCAAAAATTACAGCCATCTTGGAAAGTGGCCGTTACTGATCACAATATTCGATTTTCCAAATTTTAAACCTTATAATCTGTCTTACTATGGTCAAAAACATATAAATCGACACCAAGATTGTGAAAATTGGTTAATTATTAAACAAAATTTAAATAATGGCGGCCATCTTGGAAAATGGCCGCTACGGGTCGCCATGTTGGATTTCCGAAATTACAAACCCAATATTCAGTTTTAGAGTTGTCAAAAAAATATGAATCGACACTAAGATCACTGAAATCGGTTATTTCTATCATTTTTAGTGTTCGCACCTCGAAAAACGGTGGCCATTTTGAAAAATGGCGGCCATCTTGAAAATAATGCCCGGATGAGTGGGCACCCCTTCATTCCCTGAAAGTTTCATAAAATCTTCATAATATGCAGTTTTCTTATGAAAATTGGTATCTGGGAGCCGGGCTAATATGACATCATTATAAATTATGTAAGACGTACAACTTCCTAATTCTGTCAATCAATCCGAGCGTTCATTGGTGTATGTCAAGGGGGACCGGCCTCGGTGGCATCGTGGTTAGGCCATCGGTCTACAGGCTGGTAGGTACTGGGTTCGGATCCCAGTCGAGGCATGGGGTTTTTAATCCAGATACCGACTCCAAACCCTGAGTGAGTGCTCCGCAAGGCTCAATGGGTAGGTGGTTAACCACCTGCACCGACCAGTGATCCATAACTGGTTCAACAAAGGCCATGGTTTGTGCTATCCTGCCTGTGGGAAGTGCAAATAAAAGATCCCTTGCTGCTAATCGGAAAGAGTAGCCCATGAAGTGGCGACAGCGGGTTTCCTGTCAAAATATGTGTGGTCCTTAACCATATGTCTGACGCCATATAACCGTAAATAAAATGTGTTGAGTGCATCGTGAAATAAAACATTTCTTTCTTTCTTTTTAATTCAAGGGGATTCCCCGTTTAACACCGGAAATAGTGCAATATTATTATGTGTATGTTTACAAAACTTCAGAGCAGTGCAATATGATCTCAAACGGAATCACAAATTCCTAGAGTTAACCAATCGGGAGTCATAATATAAAATATGTATGCGAAAAAAAGGTAGAAATCTGTTAAAGGCGTTATTTGTTTGGTTTCACTTTTTTGCTATTGATTTAAAACACTAAATCAATTCAGGAAAAAAAGTATCGCAACACCCCGAAATTTTCGATAATAGCCAAATGCTATCGTCAATCATATGCGAAATGCAAATAAAAACGTCATGCCAGTGTACTTTTTGGATGAAATACACCTCAGGGAAGAATTAAATTACAAATTCAACAACATACTAAACAAAAACACGCATTTTATTCTGAGAACCAAAAAAGATGAAAAACCTACAAAAAATGACGTGCTGTTAAGTTTTGTTGTGTGAAGTTCGCAAGTGCAGTCACTGTCAATATTTTGCCCTCCAGTCCTCAACAAATGACCCAAGTACACAAACCATAACATTCTATCAAGATCCTGTGGAACCCCTTCCAGTCAGAATAAAATCCAGAACCCTCATCAAAATCGACTTCCCAGACCCTCACTAACGGGTGTAACCTCCTCCGACGGCGATAACTTCCCGTACCCTCCTCCTCATCGACTGTACGAGACGTTGCATCTGACGCTGAGGTATTCTGTTCCATTCCTGGTGCAGAGTCTGTTCCAATTCCGCCAGATTCTGTACTGGAGGCTCCCTCTCACGTACCCTGCGACCCATGATGTCCCAGATCATCTCTATGGGGTTTAAATCTGGACTCCTGGCAGGCCAGGGTAGCGTTGTGACTGCCTCCTGGTGTAGGAAGTCAGTGATGACACGTGCACGATGCGGCCTAGCATTGTCATCCATGAAAATTGGCCTTGAGTTCAAAGGATGATTATCAAAGTGTGGCACAACAACCGTGTCCAAGATGTCTGTGAGGTAGCGTTGTCCGTTTAGATTTTGCCTGACAGTTACAAGGTCGAGTTTGCAATCGTGTGACATGCAACCCCACACCATTATGGACCCTCCGCCAAACGGAACCTGCTGCAAGATGTGCCTTTGGGCATAAGCTGTACCTCTCTGGCGCCAGACACGGGCTCTACCGTCAGTCATGAACAACAGAAATCGACTCTCGTCCGACCAGTGTATTCTCCGCCATGATGCTAAATTCCATGGACGTTGCTGTTGACACCAGGCCAGCCGTGCGGCAATGTGAGCACGGGTTAACAACGGACGTCGGACGGGTCGTCTGGCTCTATACCCAGCTGTCTTGAGTCGATTCGGCACCATTCTGTCTGAAAGACGACGATTTGGCAGCCATTCTCGTTTCAACACGCCACTTCTCATGAACGGATGAATCCTGGTGAGTCTCAGAAGGGCGGTATCTTCCCTATGACTTGTCACACGTTGTCGTCCGGAACGATTACGGTCCTTAACGTCATTGGTTTGTTGATGTTTCCGCACCAATCGGCTGATGGTGGATGCATGATGGCCAACATTTCTTGCGATGGCTCTCAGGGACATACCCGCATTCCGCATGCCGATAACCTGCCATCTGACAGCATCTGACAGTTGGGGAGGCCCCATATTCTAATAACATCAATTAATTCACAAACTCTTCTCAGTTTTCTAACAGTAAGAACGGTGGCTTGAAACACGTGTTTTGCCCAGTGCGGGGTACCCGTAATGCACGTTTCACTACCCGCATGCGGTAGCACGTGCAGACCGTATCTCAATATATGGTGTAGCAAAAGGGTCATGATTGTGGACCCCACAAACAGACTTTTAAAATATTTTGAAATTTTGATATGAGGCCTGATTGTTTTGGGTGTTGCGATACTTTTTTCCAGGTGTATATATAGATTTAAAAAGTTGTTTTTATAACTATGTGTTTGGTTTAGTACATGTGCACGATGTGTATTCCCCGCAGCTCTTTACAATGTGGTTTTACGTATTTATAGCATTTTTAATTCCTAATGTAAATAATCATATGTGTGTACTTTAGTTTTGGTCTACACCCATTAGCCGATGAGTATTTTTGTGCTGGGGTGCCGTTAAACATTAATTAATCCATTCATTCATTCATTCATTCATTCATCCGTTAAGATTAGAAAACAACAAAACAACACAACACACAAACACGGTTACAATATAACAGCATATTCCGTCGTACACCAAGTGGAATACTGCAACCAGATATATGACATATCCTAAAATGGAAACTGCACACCCTCACGAGACTAACATAAGCGCAGATGCAAATATACGGTTTTGAATCCATTACAGCTTCAATTACACAAGTTTAAAATAGTTATATTGTTTGGTGTGTTTCTTACGATTAGATTAATGAATATTATCATCGGCAGTTTTCTCGAAGGGGGTGGGGTGGGGGGAATCAATTAGTCAGTAAAGTCATCATTCAACTGGTTTAATGTGCTTACATCCAATTAAGGCCCAAACACGCTCGCTGTGGGTACAGGCTGTGACATAGCCAGAGTTTGTACCCAGAACGAGAGGGGGGGGGGGGTGGGGCTGTTCAGGACTGGCCATGGACAATTTGGAAGAACTCTTAATAAAACGAAGGGCAGGATTTAGTTCAGTCGGCTGAGTGCTCGATTGAGGAGCTTGCGTCGCAGGATCGAACCACATCGGTGGATCCATTCAACTGATTGGTTTTTTTCTCGTTCCATCCAGTGCACAACTGCTCAAATGCCATGGTACAAATGTATGTGTTTTCCTGTCTGTGAAATCCATTGCTGCAGTTGGAAAAAAAAAAAAATGTAGCGAGTTTCCTTTGATGACTACATGTCGGAATTATCAAATGTTTTACATTCAATAGCTGATGATTAATTACTTAGTAATCAATGTTTTCTAGTGGTGTCGTTAAACAGAACAAACTTCAGTAAAACGAAACCCGTAATAAAATGTTAATTTACCCCACCCATTCCCCTCAAAAACAAAATGTCTGCTCAGTCACAATGTTATATATAATGAAACATTTTCGAAGGCAAATCTCTAAATAATAATTATGCAGAGGAAAACGTATACTTTTACATATAATGTTGTTTCAAACGAATGTTTGTTTTGTTTATTGACACCACTAGAGCACATTGATTTTATTAATCATCGGCTATTGGATGTCAAAAATATGGTCATTTTGGCACGGTCATAGAGAGGAAACCTGCAACAGTTTTCAATTATTAGCAAGGGATCTTTTATATGCACCATCCCACAGACAGGATAGCCTTTGATATACCAGTCATGGCGCACTGGTTGGAACGATGTTGAACGAATGCCTGAACGTTTTTAAAAAGAAGAAGTTTGTTATGCTTAACGACATCACAAGAGAACATTGATTAATTAATCATCGGCTATTGGATGTCAAACATTTGGTAATTCTAACACGTATTCATCAGAGGAAACCCGCTACATTTTTCCTAATATAGCAAGGGATCTTTTTTATGCACTTTCCCACATACAGGAAAACACATACCACGGCCGTTAACCAGTTGTGGTGCACTGATTAGAAGAAGAAGAAAACAAAATCAGCTGAATAGATCCATCAAGGTGGTTCGATTATGAGGCGCAAGCACTTCGAGCGAGTACTCAACCCACTGAGCTAAATACCGCACTAAATGTTTAAAGTCTGATTTATATGGTCTCGTTAAGGCCGATAAGGTGCACAGCTCGTAGGAATGAAATGGGATGCATACCGTCAGGCAAACCCAAGTCAGTAGATGTGGAAGGTGTAGTGCAGCACGAATCTGTGTTCACACAGACACAAGTTAAACTGGTTTAACTATACTGGTTGGAAGTGACGATGTTCACACGTGTACTAGCTATACTGGTTTGAGGAGGAAGTATAGTTATCCGCACTTGCGCAAGACATCAAATGGACTACGATAGACTACGACTCTGTTAGGCCGTTGGTAACGCACTTACTGACGACATTTTCACTTCTGCCTCATAGGCGTACAGATTCCCATTTTTGTAGTTGGGCAGCCTGGCTTTTGCCTGAATTAAACGAAAATGGCCGAATCTGCATAACAACATTTATTCATATTACCATTATTATCAAATAGCTATATACGGTTGTAAACGATTCACTGCGGATTTTACATTGATTACAACTAATTTTGAGGGAAGACATGGAAACACCTGGTGAAAAGGTCTTAGGTTAACACATTTTGCACGAATTTGAGGTTTTGCAACAGCACCACTGTCTCGTACCTTGTTTTGTTTTGTTTATCGACATCACTAGAGCACATATATTTATTAATCATCGGTTATTGGGTGTCAAGTATTTGGTAATTTTGACATATAGTCTTAGAGAGAAAACCCGCTGCATGTTTGCATCTTTAGCCAGTATCTTTTATATGCACCCCCCCCCCCCCCCCACCCCCACACACACACACACAGACAGGATAGCACGGCCTTTGTTACAGCAGTCGTGGTGCACTGGCTGGAATGAGAAATAGTCATATACCAGCCACAAGTTCAGCCAGCAAACGTTTCGCTAACGTCCATAAACTGGTTCCCAACGTTGTCATTTGGTTTACTGTGAAGCGCATACACCAGTCTAGCGGACGTTTGTCTTCTCGGTCAGCCCAGTTTTAACTGAAACAGTTTGCGTTCACACTTACATTTAAACTGTTTTAGTTATACTATTTTAACTAAAACCACATATCGAAGTGTTTTAGATATACCGGTTTATTTATATAGTATAACGAAAAGATCGCGTTCACTCTTGCAGTCTAAACTGGTTTGGTTATACCAGTTTAAAGGCATACTGTCACAGATTTAAGGACCTTGTTTCTCTAAAAATGAATAATAAATCAAAATTACATTACTTTTTACAGACCAAATCAAGCTATTGCATCACTTTTACTACACCATGATGGAGTGAAATCCATGTCAACCCTCTTAGCAATGTTAGTTTTTGAATTGTGGACCATTGCCATAATTCGATTATTTTTACAAAATATCATTAATGAGTGGAGTATGGTGGTTACGTAGATGGTTGAATAAAGTACATTTAGGAACAAATCAAATGTATATATTTTCAGATACTACTTTGTTGGATCATTAATTAGGTCAACCATCCGTGACTGAGTGCCTTTAAGTTAAACTAGTTTAAAGTGTAAGTTTGAACGCAACTATAGATTTCGAGAAGCTGGGCCCGTCTGAACAAGAGCAAAGCCTTGCATTTAAGGGTGAAGCTCCTGTAAACAAGCATCCCTTTCATGTCAGGGGGCGGGACGTAACTCGCAGGTACAGCGCTTGCCCGATGCGCGATGGATCTGGGATCGATTCCCGTCGGTGGGCCCATAGGGCTATTTCTCCTTCCAGCCAGTGCTCCACAAGTGGTGTAACAAAGGCTGTGTATGTACTATCATGTCTGTGGGATGATGCATACAAAACATCCCTTGCTGCTAATCGAAAAGTGGCGACAGGGGGTTTCCTCTTTCAATATCTGTGTCGTCCATAACCATATGTCCGACGCCATATAACCGTAAATAAAATGTGTTGAGTGCGTCGTTAAATAAAAACATTCCCTACATTTCCTTCCTCTCTCAATATGTGTTTGGTCTTTACACATATGTCCAACGCTATATAACCGTAAATAAAATGTGTTGAGTGCGTCGTTAAATAAAACATTCCTTCCTTCCCTTTCAAGTTAGGATTATGTGACTAATAGAAATTAAGGGATCTTTATGATTATAGACACAGTGGATGGCGACCGGGAAAGATGCGTTTGTATCTGTAACGAGATCAGACGACAATTACAGAATACGACTGGATTGTGGTGGTTGGTGCGGTGGCTGTCGGCCAACCACGACGCTAAAACTGGAATACAAAGAACCCGTGGAGGACAATCACTGGGAACGTATGTATTTACAAGGACTGTTCCAGTAATATACATGACTTTTAAAGAGCAAATACAAAGACGAGTGTATATAAAAATGTATATATCTGTTGGTTCTGTTGTAATTACTTTTGACGTGTGGCTAGTTTGATCACTGTTTTAAGATACATTTGATTTTCATTTCAAGTTATGTTTGTGCTTATATTCAATTAAGCTTCAAGCACGTTGTCCTGAGCACACACATCAGCTATCTCGGCTGTCTGTCCAGGCAGAGGGTTAGTTATTAGTCAATCTAATTAAAATTAGCTCCACTATTACATGTGGATCATGTCCACCAATCAAAACCTTACTTGCAGAATCCTGCCAGTGATTTAAAAATAATTTGAAAACATTCCGAATTATCCTGAGGGTATACGACATGTTTCGTGTGAATTACGAATGCCTTAAAACATGTTTTATTTTATAAAATAAATAATTTGTAATGTAAAACTGAAGCCTGTTTAGTTTTTTTTTATTTTATAAATAAATAAATAATTTTTAATGTAAAATTGAAGACTGATAACCCACCCCGTACGTATTGGTATGGTTCGCTGTACTGCGGCCACTAAAATAGACTCGCCCGATATTTTTAGAATTTGTATGCTCCCAAATAACGTTATAAAAGGCGAAGTGTGATTGGTAAATATTTAAATTATTATTTACAGACGAAATGTTACCTGGACATTGGGGACTACGCAGTGTTGTTAGTTTTAAATCACTGGCATGATTCTGCAAGTAAGGTTTTGATTGGTGGACATGAGCTCCAACTGGCTGTCTTTAGATCCACATGTAATAGTGGAGCTAATTTTAATTAGATTGGTTGTTAGTGAGATAGAAAAGGTGGTCTTACACCTACCCACTGAGTTGTTAAAACTTGCTCTGGGTGGGAGCCATACCGGACTACGAACCCAGTACCTACCAGCCTTATGTCCGATTGCTTAACCACGACACCAGCAAGGCCAGTCGCCCATACAAACATGTCCGGTGTAACAGAATCGAACACTGTGATTGGCACTAGGTCGGTGTTATGATACATACATTTTGAAACGAATAATGTTAAACTTTGTTATGTCGAACTCTATATTTTCGAGATCCACAGATATTACAAGGTGTGGAAAGTGACATTGTTTTCATCAACCACTTCTAAATGTGAATATTGCTAACATTAGGGATGGGACGATTCGATCATTTGAAAAATAATTATAAATATAACCTATACCTAAAACACATACTAGTAAATACTTTTGTTTTACCATGCCATGATAGCGTGTTCGATTTGGGATACTCGGGCAATATTTTCCCCATGAGTTTCAGAGGCTTGACAAACTAATTTGACGTGAACTGATTGAAACAATTAAAAATTCAGTTATCTTTGATGTATTCTGGAGTTCATAATATATGGGAGTCTAAAAGAAAGGTATATTTCAAAACATATTTCAGTAATAGCTTTTATTATGTTTGTATAATGTAAAATCTTTGATGAAGAATAATTTGAAAAAGAAGTATGGAATAACTAGAATAAGCACAAAGTACATGAAATGTATCAATGATTTTTTTTAAATATAAGTAAGCATAAGTACATACTATATAATAGTGAATTAGTTGATTAATATTTTTTTATATTGTTTTTAAATTTTTATTTTTTTATTATTATTTTTTGGCACGTATTCAAAGTGAAAACATGTTCTCGAACTGCAATCGAATTCGTCCTAATAAAAACTTACGGAAGTTAGCGATGTTGAATCGTTTTAATATGGCGCCATTTTATAATCCTTGAAGTTTTGAAACGTGTTTACTTTTTAAAATCTTTGTTATTGGGACGAAACATACTTAAAATTTTATTCCTTCGGCAGATTCATCACAGAGGTCATTCTCTAAATTTCACTAATTTGGGAAGCTACATTGTTTACGGTCTTGGCAAAAATAGGCGTACGGGTTTAAAACAAAAATGCCCGAATCTGGACATAACATTTATTCATATTAGCATTACTAACAAACAGCTATATTGGATTGCAAACGAATCACTAAGCATTTGTACATGGATTTTGACTAAGTTTAGAATTATTAAATACACAGTTATTCAATCATAGGCGTACGGGCTCCCATTATTGTAGGGGGACAGGCTTGTTTTGCCCGAATTACATTTTTTTTCATATTAACATAACTGCCAAACAGGTATATAAAATTGCAAATAAATCACTGCATATTTTTACATGGATTACAACTAATTTTGCGGGTAGAATTGTGGAAATACATGATAAAAAGGCCTCGCCTTAGCAAATTTTCCCGAATTTCACCATTGTTTTTGCCCGAATTTAAGTATGTTCTCCAACACTAGGGTGTCAGTTGCCCGCTCTCATTCTGTCTCTCTCCCCCCCCCCCCCCCCCCCCCCCCGTCTCACACGCTTATGTATTCAAGTTTAATGTTAAAACATCCATTCTTTCTTTATCCGTAGGTTTACCAAAAACTTGCCGAGATCACCACAAGAAGGGAGCAACAACCGATGGGGAGTATCTTATCTACCCACCAATCCTCAACAGCGCGGAAGTGAGAGTTTATTGCCACAAGATGAATACCCAATTTCCCGAAGACTTCATAACTCTGAAGCACCCAAATGTCGGAATATATCCGAACCTAGTAGACGAAGATTGTTCCGGAAATCCCATGACTTCCACATATTGGGCTTGGTATTCAGGCAAAACCGAGTATTTCAAACTGCGTGTAGAACCCTGGGTAAGTAAAAGTTACAATTAGAACACACTGTCAGATGCGGACATGGGGTGGGGCAGGGACTTGGGTCCCCCTAAATTATGTGACAGTTATAATTTTATTATATACTAAACAACATTGAAAACGCACCACCAAGAAATGTTTAGATTTCGAAAAGAATACGTAAACAATAAATGTATTTGTTGTGAACAGTAATAGATGGATAATTGATAATGACAACACACAAAAGAAGGATGCACAATTATTGATTAGTTTTAATTCATCAGCGTATGAAAGACACGTGGGGTTACAATGAAAAGTCAATAGCGCTTATGACCACCAGCTGCAGCAACACAAGCTACGCAACGTCTTCTCATCGACCCGATAAGTATGTGAATAGTGTTCTGGGGGATAGCATTCCACTACTGCTGTAGTGCGTGTTCCAGTTCTCTAAGGTTATTCATTTGTGGACGACGTCGGATGTGTTGACCAAGGTAATCCCAAAGATGGTATGTTTGTGATAAATCAGGGGACAGTGCTGGCCATTCAAGCAAAGGGACATTGTTGTTCTCTAGATACCGTGTTGTAACACGTGCTGTGTGCGCTCGGGCGTTGTCTTGCTGAAATGTGTGCATATCCCGATACTGATGAAAGAAGGGAAGGACGTGATTTTGCAAGACTTTATCCCGGTAGTAAATGACATTCATTCTTCCACGGCAAACATGGAGTGCTGTTCGGTGATGATAACTGATCCCGCCCGACACCATGACACTGCCTCCACCCCATCAATCCGTCTGGACAAGGCAGTCATTGTGGTGACGTTCTCCACGCCTATGCCACACCCGCAACCGACCATCAGCATTCCTTAAATGGAAACGGGATTCGTCAGAGAATAGCACACTATGTCAACGTTGCAATCTCCAATGACGATACCTTCCTGCCAAACGTCGGGGCGTCATTTCAGGCCATCGGTCTACATCTGGTAGGTACTGGGATAGGTCCAACATATGGATTCGTAATGAGCATCCAACCCAGCAGAGCGAAGACGGCCACTTGCACCAGTGTCCATGCGCTGACAAACCCCTCGTTTTGACCTTGAACAGTTGGTGTATGTCGTAAAAAGAGGCCAGTTGGCAGCGTTCTAAAAAAAAAACCAAGACTGTGTCAGGTGAACAACATGGCGATCGTGTAAGTGGTGTCTCTAACACGTCGTGGACGGTCAAACATGGTGGTGCCTGTCCTGCTGGTATTTCCTGTGGATCAGTCTAGTGATATGGTTGAGCATGGAGGCATCCGCGAAGTGCGAGTAACTCTATTCGAAATGCCGACCTTGAAAGCATGCCTCCTGGGCACGTGGCAGCGTTCCTCGGCCAAGTCAAACTGGCCATCGTGTCGTGTGTCGTAACACGTTCGTGGACGGTCATGGTGGTGACTGTCACTGGTATTTCCTGATTGAAAGTGGCTTTTCAGAGACCATCATTTATAGCCCCAATCAGCATGATTTGCACATTCAATTTACGTTTTTCACGATGCATGTAATATGTTGTGTGTTGGTGTTGTGTTTCATGGAGTGTTCATGCCATCGTTTTTGTAAGTTATTCGTCGTCATGCATGGTCTTATAAGATAGTACGGTACTTATTCATTGATATTTTTAATGCTGACATACGCCCCATTCATATTTGTTATCATCAACTGGTGGTGCGTTTTCGATGCTGTTCAGTTTATATCAAAGCTCCCCCAAAGTTCCCTTGACATTACCGCCTAATGTTATCCCCCCCTTCCCCCACCCCCCCCCCCCCACCCCCAATCGATTTCTGGATCTGCCACTGTTGATCATCGGCTATTGGATGTAGCAGAAGCAGATTGTTTTTTTCTTTCTGTCCTGACCAAAATGTCGATATAATTCAAAGATCCATGAAGATCTGTATATACCATTGTTAGTATGATATTAGTATGAACGGCTCTTCAAAATGCATCTGATTGGCCCGGAAGCATGTTTATCGTATTCGTCACAACGAAGGAGATATGTTTTGATACCAAAAACACCACAGTACTTGAAGAATTGGCATAGATATGGCTTTCTTTAATATGGTGGCAGCCATCTTGGAAAATAGTCGCCATGCGAATCGCATGCTGTTTTGAAAGTGTCATCGGGTGATTTCATGATCCCCACACCATAAAGAAAAAGTCTAGCCATAGGAACTAATGTTACCCTGCCGGTACCGGATTTCCCCTATTTTGGTGGTCCTGTTTACACGACTATATGTCGGGCTGAATTTTCTGGGTCCGTATTTTCGAAGCCATCTTAGCTACGACATATTGTAGCTACTTAAGAGCAAAATGCGAATATCGTAGATTTAAAATACGACAGATTTTCGAAGGTATCGTAAAGTTCTCTTAGAGTGTCATGATTTACGATATTTGTCGTAAACAAAAATGGGAACTCTCATTAAGTGAAGATAGAAAACACGGGATATTTCTCGGTGACGTCATCAAAGAAATGCCATCTAAACGTCATCTCGGTACAGATGAATTTCCAGAATGGATACTATGCAAGCGTCCGAATTCCCGACAAAGAGGCCCCGTAAGGGAAACTAATATCCATAGAAGCGAAAATTTCAATATTGGAAGAAGTCTAACATCTTTGTTCTCTTCTTTTGGCTGGTTAACAGTGATTAGGCTACATTAGTCCCAGAATAAAAATTACTATATATACATATAAATCAACTTTCAAAATTATTTGATTATGAATATTTTAGACCAGTGGTAAAGCATTCGCTTTATGCGTGGTCGGCATGGGATCGATCCCCGTCGGTGGGTCCATTGGACTATTTCTTGTCCCAGTGATGACTGGCCGTGATGTGTGTTATGCTATTGGGGGCTGAGGGCAATATAAAATCCTGGCTACGCCAATGACACAGACATGCATGTATTTCAACTTGATTTATAATCATCATGTGTGTTTACATCTATAGTTTGTCCCATCCTCCCACAAAAATGTTTTTTGTAATTAATTTCAGTTTGGTTATTTAACAAGAAAAATAAAAGTGTTTTGGTAATAAATTCAGTTTTACTATTTTTGTGTGTAATTTAGAAAACAATCGCTTGGAAATAAATAATGTGTAGTAAATTTCCTAATATGAAAAAAGGCGTTCTCTGTGGGAAGAACTATAGCTATATCTACCTACGTTAAACACTGTTGCCGTGACATTGTTTATGAGAAGGTTAAAAAAAAAAAAAAAACACATTAAAAAAACAAAGAAGATTTTTTAGTAATAACAAAGTGCGTTACGTTATGTTGTTCAGTACACTCATCCCATATAACGCTTCATAACCTTTGAACATGCATACATCCACACACCACCTCGAGCGTTACATAATATTCAAATTACCCTAAGGTTGTCACAAAACATATTTTGCTATCTTAATAATGCAGTATACATATTATTTAATAAAAGTCATTTCAAATATTAATTTTGGAGAAATTTCATGTCTATTTTTTATTATTGTGAATAGTGAAAAATTGTCAATTGGGTTAACTTAGTAATATTTCTTTTATTTTGGGCTTTTCGTTGCATTATTTAGGTGCATATTACATTGCACATTTGTGCCTTCTGCAACAACCACGATAAGGCCTCATTATATCGATTGGTAAATGTTCTTGGCCCAATTTCACAAAACATCGTAAGCCTAGTTTTGCACGTAAACGTAAATCTACTAGACAGGGAGCCAGGTGACATTTAATTGTTGCGAGAGTTCCAAAAGGTTTGAGGTGGTTGAGGTGTAGAGGGACCCCAACTGACTACAGAAACCCAATTCTTAAGTAAATATAGTGCGGGAGTAAATAGGGGGCGCTACTGAAATTACCCCCAAAATGGGATTTAATTGTTGTGAAAGTTCCATCCAAAATTCCTTTGCTACTTATTAGAGGACATCTCACTGAGCCCAAATCCACAACTTAAGAAAACATATTTTGCGGGAAAGGCTACTTAAGAAAGACTCTAATTAGTGCTAATTAGGGATTTAATTGTTGTGAAAGTTCCATCCTTGAAACCAAATTAAAATGTAGAGTATGCTCACCTGATTCAGAATTACCAATTTAAGAAAAAAAAATATTGCGGGAAAGTGCACTTAAGAAGAGGTCAAATGCTAATTAGTGCTAATTATGGATTTAATTGTTGTGAAAGTTCCATTCGAAATTCCTTTGCTATTTGGTAGAGGACATCTCACTGAGCCCAAATTCACTACTTCAGAAAATAATATTTAGAGGGAAAGGCTACTTAAGAAAGACTCTAATTAGTGCTAATTAGGGATTTAATGGTTGTGAAAGTTCCATCCTTGGAACCAAATGTGAAATGTAGAGTATGCTCACCCGATTCAGAATTACCAATTTAAGAAAAATATATTGCGGGAAAGACAAGATAATGACTTATAGCATTAATGTGAAAGGTGGGGTTTTTTTTCTTTAGAACATGGACATGTAGTATATCAATGGATAGATTTTGGTGAGTATTGTACAGATAAGTCAATATTATGTATGAATATGGTATACAGAGTCATAAAACATGTTAATAGCCATTTTGTTTGCTGAGCGATGTGCGCCATCTTGTCACTGTAAAATGGGTTTTTCAGACTGGTAATTGGAGACCATCCATAAAGCGTTGGGTTTTTTTTTCAAAATCGGGGATTTTTTTTATCACCCCTGCTCCATGTACACCTTTTGTATATTTGATCATTACTACCCCCTCCCCACCCCCCCCCCCCCCCCCCCCCCCCCCCCCATGCGTGTTCAGGTGTAAATTAATATTCGACGCTGAAAAGTACATCGGACACAATTAGGAGCATGGACTGCATCCATCTGACACCAATAAAATAATACATTTTGACGTATGTACCCCTCCCCTTGTAATGCCCGCCCCCCCCCCCCCCCCCCCTTCTGGGCAAATGTACTTTATAGATGGTCCCTTGTTGCAAGGCAAAATATATTAAAGATTTTTTTTTAAAAGAGTTAATAACATATAGTTTTCGACCATGCAGCCTGTCACAATACAGCAAATACTAGTATGTCATAAAAGTGGTTACACCCTCTGTACCACCAAGATCTGCTTGTGTAACATACTGACATGTCTCTGCATAATAGAAAAGCCTTAAAACATTTCAACACCATTTCTTGCAGCGACATAAATGTAATTTTTGATATGCATTAATGGCCTACAGTAGAATTGTCCACACTGACTTCTCCTTCCTTGGGGGCAGGATCTAACTCAGTAAGTACAGCGTCCGTCTGAGATGCTTGAGTCGAAGGATTGAATCCCTTAGGTGAACCCAAGCTCTGATTGGTTTTTCCTGCCTCAGCCAATGCCCCGCGCCTGGTACCCAAAACAAAAACTTATAGCGGTTTCCTCTTAGATTATATGACCAAATGTTTGACATCCATTAACCAGTCATTGAACAAAACAAACTTTCTAGCTCTATGTTACTCCAACGCAGAACCAAGAAAACTGTCCATTGTGTGTATTTGGATTTTAGAATGTCTTTCACTGACAACATCACTTACTTAAAGCAAAATGTGTCTGTATTTGACAAGAAATGTAATAAAGCCTGGAACAGTCTTCCTTCAAGACAGATGCTGTTGTTCTTTGGATTTATTATAAACTAGAAGTCATTTGAAGAAAAGATTATTCATCTCGAAACGATCTAAGAAACAAGCCATTCCTTCATAAATATACCATACTTGTCATTGCCCATCTCAATAAGTCTGTTCATCATATCATTGAAAGCTTGGACTTCAGTGATATTTGCTGCTTTCTTTAAATATATTTTCCATATGTCCCAATCTGATATTTCTCAGAAATGTCTTCTGTGTGTATTTGGTCTATTCATGGTGTCTGAAATATTTCAACTTTTGACAAATCTTCATAGATGACTCCAGCTCTGCTACCACCTTTCATAGAAGCATTATTCTCCTCATGTTCCTGGTCAATAGCAACAGCAAAGAATGGTTATCATGTTTTTTTTTTATTGAGAAGCACCCTGCCAAAATTCAGCATACACATCAACATTTTATTCATTAAGTGTTGCCAAATCTTGCAAATGCACTGAAAGTCACCTAGTTTGTGTTGTTTCAAGAAACCAATAATGATAAAATACTTGTATGCAAAATGAAGTTTGCTTTTCAAATGCTTAAAGAAAGAGCATTATTTTTATTTCCAACTGCAGAACTGAAAAACAACATTGGAACAGGGTTCATGATTCAGCTCTATGATTGCAGCAGTCTTTGACTGATGAAGTATAAATCATACATGTCTTCTACTGTAGGAGGTTGGGGATGCGTCACATTAGTGACTTTTGGGAAAGGAATCTGTCGATCCTGAAGAGGCAACTCCAGCCTATATATACCAGGACATCCACTAATTCACTACCGTCAAGAATATAGATCTGCTACCACTTTGAATGCTGCCATCTTCATATGAAGGCATCTGAGAAACACAATTAAGTGATATTCACTCTGACTTAATAGACATATACAGTCAATACGTTTGTCACTGGCATACATGTGTGGCATTATGAATATTTGGTTGGGATTCAGAATGCAAACTTCCGTTTTCACTACACACATTGAGTGATGATAGGCAGCGTTACAAAAACAGGAATACAAGAGAAATGATAGGCACATTCCTCTCAGGGGTGGCACTCCCTGGCTGATGGTTATCGTGGAATATAGCCACGAAATAATCTCATCTTCGTCAAAACCATACCATTCAAAAATTATTCCTGGTACATTGACTCATTTGACCTACGAGGTTCATGCCTGCAATATGTGCACTGGGCATATGTACTAACCAGTGTAATATGAATCCTGCGATGTTCGCAACATAATTAAATATGTAAGTCACTTTCCCCAAAGAGATATGGTGGACATAACCCTTCTCTTCTTCTTCTGCGTTCAAACACTGTTGGTTACGGCTCTTAATTTAGATCAGGATTTGTATGTTCCCGATGAACTGTGTGGTGTTGATGATTTCACATTTGGTTCCCCATAGATTGTTTCTAAAGTGCATCGGTATTGACCAAAAGGTGTTTTTCAATAAATAGTGTTTGGTGGCATTAATTCTGATGCTGCCCTTGAAATACTAGTCTAGTATAAACTATGTTAGCTATTTAACGAAAAAAACCAAAACATGAAATTGTCATTAAGCAGTAAACTACAAGATGTATAACGGACTTATATATATATGTAAATCTGTGTTATTAAGTGTGTATATAGCAATACATACTCGTATGTTCAATTCTGACACCTACACTGGCTTCCATGACCATTTTGAAAATGGCTGCCACAACAATCACCGAATAAATCTCCAATGTTGCTATTTCAAAAATATTTCCTAAGATGTGTCCTAAAATGCAAAATGGCATGTTTCTATCATCAAAGACACACGTTTGTCCTTGATGATGATGAATTGGATGATGATGTTAATATTGAGTGAAACTTTTTAGTTGAAATGCACACATAATATTTAAGGGCAGGTAATATAGTATGTTCACTATAATACAAAATGTCGTATATTCTCTTAATTTACCTAAGAAATAGAGATAATTTAGGCATAAATAAATTGTATACCGGGTAATATAAACTAAATCCGCATAGTTTTTTTAGAAGGAATAAAAGATACTTTTTAAAACTATATTTAATTAAAAATGGCTATTAACATGTTTTACGACTCTGTATACCATATTCATACATAATATTGACTTATCTGTACAATACTCACCAAAAGCTATCCAATGATGTACTACATGTCCATGTTCTAAAGAAAAAAAAACACCTTTCACATTGATGCTATAAGTCATTATCTTGTCTTTCCCGCAATATATTTTTCTTAAATTGGTAATTCTGAATCGGGTGAGCATACTCTACATTTCACATTTGGTTCCAAGGATGGAACTTTCACAACAATTAAATCCCTAATTAGCACAAATACCATTTGACCTCTTCTTAAGTGCACTTTCCCGCAATACATTTTTTCTTAAATTGGTAATTCTGAATCAGGTGAGCATACTCTACATTTTAATTTGGTTTCAAGGATGGAACGTTCACAACAATTAAATCCCTAATTAGCATTAATTAGCATTTGACCTCTTCTAAAGTGCACTTTCCCGCATTATTTTTTTTTCTCTTAAATTGGTAATTCTGAATCGGGTGAGCATACTCTACATTTTACATTTGGTTCCGAGGATGGAACTTTCACAACAATTAATTCCTAATTAGCACTAATTAGAGTCTTTCTTAAGTAGCCTTTCCCGCAAAATATTGTTTCTTAAGCAGTGGATTTGGGCTCATTGACATGTCCTCTACCAAATAGCAAAGGAATTTCGGATGGAACTTTCACAACAATTAAATCCCTAATTAGCACTAATTAGCAATTGACCTCTTCTTAAGTGCACTTTCCCGCAATATTTTTTTCTTAATTGGTAATTCTGAATCGGGTGAGCATACTCTACATTTTACATTTGGTTCCAAGGATGGAACTTTCACAACAATTAAATCCCTAATTAGCACTAATTAGAGTCTTTCTTAAGTATCTTTTCCCGCAAAATATTTTTTCTTAAGTTGTGGATTTGGGTTCAGTGAGATGTCCTCTAATAAGTAGCAAAAGAATTTTGGATGGAACTTTCACAACAATTAAATCCCATTTTGGGGGTAATTTCAGTAGCGCCCCCTATTTACTCCCGCACTATATTTACTTAAGAATTGGGTTTCTGTAGTCAGTTGGGGTCCCTCTACACCTCAACCACCTCAAACCTTTTGGAACTCTCGCAACAATTAAATGTCACCTGGCTCCCGGTCTATACGGCAAAACCACAATTCTTATTACTTCGGGTTCGGGTATATTATATACATACTTTAAAATAATAGATTTTGTTGGTGTAGTCCTAAAACATTACTTATATTAAAATATAATATAAAACAACCGCATCATTATTTTAGACACCAATTGTTGAAAGACAAAAATAAGAATTTAAATGTTATCTTTAGCGCTGAATGGAGGGGAGAAGGAGGCAGTTTGGAGATTAGGCCAAAGCCACAGGAGGCTCTGTATTTAGTGGGTTCAGAGGAGAAAAATAGAAGGGTACCGGTCGTATCGGTAACTTCGGCGTGACCGAAGGAAGGGAGGGAAGCGAAAAAGAGGGACGGGGGGGGGGGCAGGCCCCCAGACTAACCTAAACACACCCTACGGCCGAAACCGCCTACGCCTAAGCGCCCTAACCCTGAATTTCTGGTGGAATATCCCATACCCCCACCACCCAACCAACCACCCCCCATCCGTCCAGCCGTCGTGCCCTTATTACTATTATAGTTCAACAAATATAGTTACAAGAACACATATATCATTTTCTTTTGTCTTTAAAAGACTTCAGCTTCCGTAATGATGTAATTTTCTGCATGAAATAGATGCCAAACACGTGCAAACTCACGACCGGTATAACTGTTACTAGCAGACGTAAACTTACGATCTTTAGTGAAATAGGCCCTTGAAATAGGTAGCGTAATAATCAACGGTCACGGTTGCAATACACTGTTTTAAAGTTTTGACGGCAAAAGTTTACAAAACTGGGGAGCTGTATCTTCGTCATTATCATGAAATAAGATGTAAGACGACATATTGGTTTCTAGTCTACCACAGGTAGGATCTACGATATATTTACGATATTTTGGAAATACGACAATTTCAAAAATACGCTACGATATTTGCCGCAGTCACTTACAACGGATTTATGACATATCGTGGCTAAGATGGCTTCGAAAATATGGACCCTGGTTATATATACAGGGTACATTTACAATGCTTGTAGACATTCGTATTTGACAAATACTGTGTGTTTCTGACCGTTCCAATGTTTGTAGGTTGGTTGGTTGTAAGGTGCGTGTGTTTTTGTTTTTGCTTGTTAGTTTGTGGAGATTTTTTAAATTAATTTATTATGTGTGTGTGTGTGTGTGTGTGTGTGTGTGTGTGTGTGTGTGTGTGTGTGTGTGTGAATGTATTGTATGCATGTATGTATGTATTGATATATGTGTGTATGTGTGCATGTATGTATATGTGCATTTATTTATTTTTGTTTGTTGTTTTTTAAACTTTTTTTAAAACAAGTTGTACCTACCTCGAATCATTGCAATTAATAGTTCCCAGATCGAACATAGCTCTATTTCATAGAAATTATCCGAAGGTGTGTGTGTGTGTGTGTGTGTGTGTGTGTTAGGAGGAGGTGTCCATTCTGTATGCCTTGTTATTAACAAAACCCTATTAATATACGGATCCCTATGTTTGCACAAGCAGTCAACATTACTTTTAACAAAGACGTGGATACTATCATGAATCTCTGTCGGTAGCCCGAGTACTCTGTAAGAGAGCTAGACGGACATTTGGAAGGTTATACGCACTGTCATAACTTGAAATTTCAAACCGTTGAAGGAATGCAGTTCTTTCGATTTCTAACAATCAATTAAAGGTTTGTTATCAGTGTTTGGAAGACAATCATGTGATTAAAAACTGCCCCTACACCAAGTGTTACAAATGCAATGAATTTGGACACATTGCTAGAGCGTGTACATTATCATCGTTGTGTGAGAAATGTGGCGGATTGTTCATGTGATGGTAATGAAGATTCGGATCGTGAACGTGAGAGTGACCGAGAATGTGAAATGGATAAAACTGTCAAGGGGGAAATCGAACAACCCACGCCGAGAACTTGTATTAATACCATTGTTCTACTGCCTCCTGTAAAGCCTCTCTTGTCACTACAGGGACGACAATAAAAGTGAAGAATGTATTAGAAATATCAATACAAACTTACTTCAGTCACTATCCGTAATTCTCGATGATTAATCTATCAATATCCCAACACGTGTAAACCAAACAGTCGACACGCTGAACAAGCTATTTTTAGACTCGGCCAACTCAACATTCGGCCACGTGCCGACACGTAAACACAGGTCTTGCACTTCGCCGAGTAATAAGCGACCCTGGTTTAGTAAACGGTGTAAGTTTCTACGAACAAAATATGTTGAAGCAAAACACTTTTTCTCGAAACAAAAGTATAGCAAATAAAATGAATGTAACAAACGCAAGTAAATGCTATAAGAAATATATATATATATATCTTATTCTCATTACAAATTTAAAACAGAGCAGAACATGAGGTTATTAAAAACAGATGACCCCAAAGAATTCTATAAAATATTTAAAGAGACAAAACGCAGGACAGAAAGTGTACCATCGGATGAAGACTTCTTTAATTATTTCAGTGAATTAAATAAGGACCTATCGGCTGATACAGTGCCCGACATAAATATTGATGATCTCGTAGACCAAGTAAGCAACGATGATATACTCTTCAAAAAAAGAAACGCAAAAGGGTACAAATGGGTTATAACTCCGATTTTATGCTTCCTACCGGTTCATGCTTTGTGAATATAAGGTCATTGCATGTCCCAAACACATTCCCACGGTTACATTCGATAAAACGCAGCTACTGTACAATAAAGTTCCAAAATGTGAATATTTGCAAAAACGCAGCCACGTGCAAACCATGTCACCACTGCACGTGCGTTGTCTGCACGTGCAACATGAACACCGACAGTATAAAAGTGCAGGGTGTTCGCTTGCCTGGCCTCTGTATCTGGCCGACAGTTGACAATCCAGGACATGCCACGTCTCAGTGAACCGCAGAGAAACAATGCCATCGGCCGACTAGACGCAGGCGAATCCAGAACGGCCGTTGCCAGGGCATTCCATGTGTCCCCAAGCACCATCTCCAGACTGTGGGACCGTTACCAGCAACATGGATCAACACGTGACCTCCCTAGATCCGGTCGACCACGGGTCACTACCCCCGGGCAGGACCGCTACATCCGGGTACGCACACCTTCGGGAACGATTGACTACTGCCACCTCCACAGCCGCAGCAATACCAGGTTTGCGCAGGATATCCGACCAGACCGTACGGAACCGCCTACGTGAGGTAGGAATTCGTGCCAGACGTCCAGTTCGAGGTGTCATCTTAACACCACAACACCGTCGACTCCGACTGCAGTGGTGCCAGATTCATCGACAATGGCCTCAACTGCAATGGAGACAGGTGTGGTTCAGTGACGAGTCCCGATTTCTGCTCCGACGTCATGATGGAAGATGTCGCGTGTATAGGCGTCGTGGTGAACGTTATGCGGCAAACTGCGTGCAGGAAGTGGACAGATTCGGCGGGGGTAGTGTCATGGTGTGGGCAGCCATCTCACACACTGGCAGAACTGACCTGGTCCACGTGCAGGGCAACCTGAATGCACAGGGCTACATTGATCAGATCCTCCGGCCACACATCGTTCCAGTTATGGCCAACGCCAACGCAGTGTTCCAACATGACAACGCCAGGCCTCACACAGCACGTCTCACAACGGCTTTCCTACAGAACAACAACATTAATGTCCTTCCTTGGCCATCGATATCACCGGATTTGAACCCAATTGAGCATCTATGGGACGAGTTGGACCGACGCCTCCGACAGCGACAACCACAGCCCCAGACCCTGCCCGAGCTGGCAGCAGCCTTGCAGGCCGAGTGGGCCACCATCCCCCGGGACGTCATCCGTACTCTGGTTGCTTCAATGGGCAGGCGGTGCCAGGCAGTTGTCAACACACGCGGAGGCCACACCCGGTATTGACTCCAGATGACCTTGACCTTGGTGGTGTGTCCTATCACTTACTCACAATGGACTAGAGTGAATTGTGAACAATCCTGCAACATTTGGTAATTATCGGACTCACCATTCAATAATTAAATCAATTCTCCAAATGTTACGACAATGTGGTTTTGCGTTTCTTCTTTTGAAGAGTATATTATAAATGAAAGATTCAGCGAGGATGAAATACTAAAATGTATAAAACAACTAAAAAAACCAATAAAGCGGCAGGTGTAGATAAAATAATTAACGAATATATTAAGTCGACAGCCCATTTATTGCTCCCATTCTATGTTAAACTCTTCAATATACTTTTAGACCATAGTGTGTATTCAGAAGTATGGCTGACTGGAATAATTATACCAATCTTTAAAAATAAAGGTAGTAGTTCATCCCCTGAAAACTATCGACCAATTATATTACTATGTTTCTGTTCAAAGTTATTTACAACTATATTAAATAACCGGTTAACTACTTTTATTGAAGAAAACGATGTTATGAGCGAAGCCCAGGCTGCTTTCCGCAGAGGTTATTCGACTACAGATATGATCCCAAGAGCACATCTGTGGCACAAGTTACTAGAAAATAACATAAATTGTAAATTCTTTAGAATCATTTATCAAGTGTATCAAGGTATAAAATCATTGATATTTGTAAATAACAATAAATCTCCATTATTCGTATTCCATAATGGTGTACGTCAAGGTGAAAATTTATCCCCGATTTTATTTTCCCTGTATTTTACTGATCTTGAAAAATATTTACTTAACCACGGTTGTGAAGGCGTTTCTTCCATCGCAGATAATGAAAATAACACACTAGACATTGGAATACATCTTCTTTGCTTATTGTATGCTGACGATACTGCTTTGCTAGCAACAAGTGCGGTCAATTTACAACACACGTTAAATATATTCTATCAATATTGTAATATTTGGAAACTTAAAATAAATACTACAAAAACAAAAGTATTGATTTTTAATGGAAATTCTAAAGAATATAATATACCTTTAACACTGAAAAAACTACTCTCGAAAATGTCAAAGAATACAAATATTTAGGTGTCACTTTTACTAAACCAAATAAATTCAAAAACACTAAGATTAGACTTAAACAACAGGCGACAAAGGCTATGTATTTCGTTCTGGCAAAAGCAAAAAAAATCGTCATCTATCAACAGAATGTAAACTCAAAATGTTTGACTCGATGGTTCTGCCAACATTATTATATGGATGTGAAATGTGGGGATTCGAAAACAACGACATCTGTAACTCCGTTCAAATCAATTTTATTAGACATATTGTCATTGTGAAAAAAGCGACCCCAATATGCATGTTATATGGTGAACTTGGTAGAATGCCAGTCGAGTTGACTATCCACAAAATATTAATTTGTTATTGGGCACGAGTTATCTGGGGAAAACAGTCTAAACTATCTTTATTATTATACAAATCAATGATGAGAGACCATATTAGCAATGGAACTAAATATAACTGGATTGCTGCTGTTAAAACTATTTTAAATAACCTAGGAATAAGTAATATATGGCTACCACAACAAATTACCATAAGACAAAACGACCAGTATTTACAAACATGGAAAAGTAATATTTCAGAATCATCGAGAGGTAAAACGTACGAACATTTCAAAGACAAATTAAATTTTGAAAATTATCTTTATATTATTCTGGAAAAAATTATGGACCGTTATGATAAAATTTAGGACTTCTAACCATTATTTGCATTTCTATTAGAAGATAGACTTTGTACTATTTGTGATGAAAACGATATAGGAGACTAATTTCATTATTTATTTGTATGTAGTCTTTTTCAATAATACCCGGAAAGAATGTTTACGTCCATATTACTATATACGTCAAAATATATATAAATTTAGAGAACTTATGAGCAGTAAAAGAATAAGCACACACAAAAAAGCTAAATTCATGAATATAATGTTTCAAGTATTTAAACGCCCATAGCAACAATACCCAACAACAACCAAAATTACCATACATTAACCAGTTAATGAAACTAAAGGTCAACATACAACTATACTTGATATATTTTAAATCTTATTACATTATTTTATTTCTTTAATGTTAATTTATGAAACTTTAGTTTTATTATTATTATTATTATTATTATTATTATTATTATTATTATTTATTATTATTTATTTATTTTATTTATATCTAGATATTGTAATATCAAGAATTGTAAAGTACACAGTGGTAACTGAAATATTCTGAATAATTATATTTTACAATATATCTCTACTGTTACATCGCGGAATGTATCTATATTATTAATACACATGTCTCTATAATATCATGTATTTATAATATTAATACACATATCTTTATAATATACCATGTACTGTATTTGTATCTGTTTTCATATATGTACCAAGCAATGTATTCCTATTATTTGTACCCTCCTGTTTACCATCTTGTCAAAATCAGAATATGTATGTTCCTCTTAGGCCGTTGCATAACGGCCTGGGTGTAATAAAGTTCTGTTCTGTTCTGTTCTGTTCTGTTCTGAAAATAAAAAAGGTGATATTGCTTCGCCTTGTTTATATATCATCTTCCTCAAATGCTGTTGTGTAACGGACTGAGCGTAATAAAGTTCTGTACTAACAAATTTGATCAGCCGTCCATGACGAAGGGCATCGTCAAGCATGGGCGATCAAGACAAGCGTATCTAGGCAAGAGAGCCAAGCTGAAATAGATGACGAGGTGTTATATACAGATGAGGACGATTCGAAAGTGAATGACTGTAAAGACGGTGAAAATTAACTCGGTGAAACAAAGAGAGTGACGCGGAGATCAAGACTTGTGAAAAGACTAGCTGATGAGACCGTGTGGAGCATTATTGAGGGAAGAAAGGAATAATAGAAAGGGTGTGGCAATATTAATATCAAAAGATTGTCCTATTTACTTTTGATAGCTGTGATAATGAAGGTAGGGTTTTGAATATTAATGCTAATATTGAAGACGTTGATTACAATTGTATTAATGTGTATGCACCAAACAAAACGGATAAACGAATTGTTTTCTTTTATAAAGGTTAAAAATAATATTCTTGCAGGTGATTTTAATGAAATTTTGGACCCTTCTTTGGATATGGGTGTACATAGTAAATATTTTTGTTTGAAGTCTAGCAATGCTTTTCATTGTGTTATTAACAATTATGATCTTGTTCATATTTGGCGTTAGAGAAACCCAAACAAGAGAGAATTTAGTCGTCAACAAATTATAGAAAGTATAATGAAACAGTCTAGAATTGATTTAAAAAAAGCTTATTGCAGTTTGTAACAAATACATATATTTCTTACACTGCATTTAGCGATCATAATGTTATACGTCTTAAGCTTGTTTTTTCTCATATTGAGAGAGGTCAACGTATTTGGATTTTTAATAATGAGTTATTATATGATGAACGTTTTTGTGAAACAATTCTTAATGTTATTAATGATGTATGTCAGTGTCCGTTATTAAAAAGTGAGCCACTAGTTTGGTGGGATAATTTAAAATATAAATTTAAAAGATGTGCTATATATTTTGCAATCAATAAACGTAAAGCTGAAAATTAAAAATACTATTTTATTCAAAATGCATTAAAATGTGAATATGCCAGATTATCTGTCAATAAAGATTATGATATAACAAAATTAAAAATTATGGAAGAAGAATTACAAAATATTGAAAGCATCAAGTGTAAAGGAGCTATTTTAAGATCAAAAGTACAATGGAATTTTGAATCGGACAGGAATACTTCTCTTGTTTTTCTTATATAATTTGGAGAAATCAAAACAAGAATCTTATGCAGTTAAAGAAATAAAAACCGACAAAACAGAAGATATATTAAACTTTGCGCAACATTTTTACTCCAAATTGTATACTCAGGAAAATGTAGATATAGAAAAAGAAGCTGAATCATTAAATTTAATAAATAATAAATTAAATGATATACAAATTCAAAATTTTGATAGAAGAATTGACCGACACTTTAAAAGGAATGAATAAAAACAAATCTCCTGTGATGGATGGTCTTACAGTGGAATTTTATATTAAATTTTGGGACGTTTTAAAACCTTTATTTCATAAAGTTGTAATGTCAATTGAAAATGAAGAGCAGTTATCAAGAAGTATGAAAAAGTGAGTAATTAGTCTTTTTATAAGACAAAAGGAGATGAAACAAATCTTAAATTTTTTAGACCAATAAGTCTTTTGAATGTTGATTATAAAAAAAATTCAAGAGTTTTAGGCTTAAACAAGTTATGTGTTTGATTATTCCCCTGAACAAACTTGTGTTCCAGGAAGGGATGTTGCAGATAATATTATGTCAGTGTGGGATGATATAGATTTAGTTGAGTTAAGTAAGGTTGAAGGTTTTATTGTAAAATTGACCAAGAAAAAGCTTTTGATAGAGTTTCACACAGCTTTATAGTAAAAGTTTTAAAGCAATTTAATTTTGGAAATAAATTTATATCATGGATTAAAGTACTTTATAATGATATAAAAAGTTGTGTTAAAATTAATGGACATTTAACACCTTTCTTTTCTATAACTAGAGGCGTTAGGCAAGGGTGTCCACTTTCTATGATGCTTTATGTTATTGTAGCAGAACCTTTGAATAATTTAAATAAGAATAAACATAGTAATGATGGAATTAGAATAACAAATAAATTTAATTCTTTATTATTTCAGCATGTTGATGATACTACTATTACAATTAGAAGCTGTTATTAACAGTTAATATTTTGTCTTGCTGCTGGTGCAAAGGTCAATATTGATAAGTCAAAAGTACTCTGTATTGACAAGGCTATATCTAATGATTTATCTTTTAATATTCCTGTGTCTATCAATATAGATTGTGTTAAAATTGTTGGTATATATTTAGGCCCAAATAAGAAAGTATGTGAAAGATTGAATTGGACAAATAAAATAGATAAATTAAATGCTTTAATTATTCTTTGGTGTAAAAGGAAGCTTACTTTAAATGGAAAAGCTACAGTGTGTAATACTGTGTTATCTTCTAGATTGTGGTATATGATAAGTACTATTCATATTCCTAAATGGGTAGAAAAAAAAATTCAGATGTTGTTTTGTAAATTTATGTGGGACGGTAAAATATCATTAATAAAATATTCTACAATTATTAGGAATAAAATATACAAGATGGTTCTTTTAAAAAGGTTGCTTTTCGTGTTAAGATGCTAAAGAAATATTTTTATTATGATTTTAAAGCTGTTTGGAAAAATACAATGTCTGAATTTCTTTCAAAGTATATGAATATGTAACATTTTCAATATAGTTTTTAATGAATATTCTCTAGTAGTTATTAACCCTTTTTATGCTGAGGTGTTGTCAGCATCGGACTCCGTCACGAAAGGTGAACGTCATTTTGCCATGGATTTAGGTGAAATATTATCTCAGCCACATTTTGACAATCCTTATATTAAGTATAAAGATAAATTGTTATTATTTAGTTCTTTTATTGAAAGTGGTATAGTCACTGTGGCTGATACTGTTTATGAGGTTATGCCAGGGGTTTTTTCTTCTGTTTCTGCTATTGTAGAAATTATGCAGGAAAAATGTCCTGATGTAACTAAAGCAAATATTTCTTCTGCTTATAATGTTATTTTAAACTCGTTTCTGGGTGAATGGAAAACAGTTATTATTAGTGAGAATAAAAATGTCTGTTTAGTAAAAGATTTATGTTTGATTTATAATAATGAAATAATAAATTCAAGTAACTTCACTGTTAAATTAATATATTCTTTTTTAATTGCTGAATATTTCAAATTACCTACATGTTTAGAAAAATGGAAGGATTTAAGTTTTAATGTATCATGGAAGCCAGTTTGGAAATCCATTCATTATTGTGATAAATCTCCTGAATTCATTTATTTGGATTTTAAAATGGCGCATAATATTATGTTTTACATTTTGTAAATTGTATAAATATGGTAAAGTTTTGTCCAGTCATTGTTCAGTTTGCATGAATGACGATGAAGATTTGTGTCATTTGTTTTTATATTGTGATGAATTGTATGACTTAATATCAATATTTCATGAAATGTGTATTGTAATGTTTCAGAAAACGGTATTCTCTTTACAACAGCTAAAATATTATTACTATATGGTTGTTATGTTAGAATACAAACTTGTCCGTATGATTTCTTAAACATTATATTGTCGATTTATAGAATATTAGTTTTTAAAAGACGTTTAGTAGCGGAATTAAGAGGGTCAAATATCAGTCTTGTTAGTTTTTTTAAGCACTACGTGCGTCAGTTCTTTAAATTAATGAATATTGTTTTCAAAAATAAACTTTATGTTTTTACTAATACATATATTAAGGATAATAGGTTCTTTGACTTGAATGATGATGTATTAATCTTTAAATATCCTCTTAATAATTAGTATTAGCAGTCAATATTCCTCAAGACTTGATAAGAAATGTATAAAGTTTTAAATAATTATACAAGTGTGCTTGGTGTGAGTCAGTGAGTGGTTTGTGTGGGTGTGTGTGTGTGTGTGTTTATTTTTATTATTAGATACCTGTTGTATTTATTTATATATTATGTTGATATTGTAAATAAGAAACTAAAAAAGCCATCGGACTTAACGTTGGTAGGTACAGGGTTCGTAACCCGGTACCGGCAACCACCCAGAGCGAGTTTTAATGACTCAGTGGGTAGGTGTAAAGCCACTACACCCTCTTTTCTCTCACTAACCACTAACAATTTTACAACTAACCCACTGTCCTAGACAGACATCCCAGACAGCTGAGGTGTGTGCCCAGGACAACATGCTTGAACCTTAATTAGAAATAATCATGAAAATAAGTTGCAATGAAATCAAATGTATTGTTCAGCAGTTCTCTCATGTTATTATTTTTCTTTTCGTCACTACAACATATATTATGCAGAGCTAGCAACTGCTACGCTTTGGGCGTAGTTTGCTACGCTTAGTCGACTTTTGCTACGCTGCTCCGTTCATGCCCAAATTGCTTCGCTAATTGATACGCTAATGAAAACCAGTAATAACTTTTGCAACAGATAAATATAACTGGATGATTAGTGTATTTGGCCAACGTTTCTAGTAACGAATTATGTTTTATTTGGCAAGCGTATACGTTTCATCTTTATCACAAATTATAGGTCTATAAAGTACAGTTGAAAAGCGGGCGATTTCTGGCATTTATACTAAACTTGGATGTATTCTTGGAATACAGTAACTAAAAACTGAATTCCTCATTTATGTGGCTTTTTCCACTTTTTTTTATTCCAACATATAAAAGTATAATTTGCGGATTAAGAACCATTGTAAAAGAGTTATAGTAAGATGCATTCTATAACAGACATGTAGTTTTACTGTAGGCCGATCCCAGTGTTACGTACTATAAAACCTTCAAAGAACTGTTCTTTAGTTGTGTTACGCTTGCATGCCGTGGATACAGAAAATTGCATGTGAACGTATGCCAGTTAGGAATAGAGTAATTGTAATTTTAACTTGAAATAAGAATATAAGCATTCAGATTTAGTATTGATCACATCATCGCACAGCAGTTAATTTTGGGTTTATTGCATTTCGATCCTGTTTTAAAAACAAAATTCTAATCATTCATAATCCTGTTCAAATCGCCCGACTTACTTGACAACATTCGTTACATTTCGGGTATGTCCGTATACCTTAATCGAAGACGAGCGTTATCTATGCTAAAATAAAAATAGCAAGACCCAGTCTTTTGCGGTTACTATGACGTAGTTATTTGGTGTTTTATTTTGCTGCTGTTTATGACATTCGACCATGCTACGTTCAAATATCATTTGCTACGCTCAGTTTGTCTTGAATGCTACTCTCACTTGTGGCTGATTATGTTTGTATCGCAGGCAATGTTGGTCACTCGAGGCGATACGACATTTACGCGGAGTTATGGAAATTTCGTCATAGGTTTTGGAGGCGTCCACGACTGTTATACCAGGCACTATAATCAGAAGAGAAGCAAATGTGGTCCAGTAGGCACGTTTCACATCGATATGCGCGGAACAGGACTGAAGATTGACGACGACGTAAGTAGAGTTTAAATGTTGGTGGGGTTTATTTTTTTTTTGGGGGGGGGGTAGGGTAACAGCGCCACTAAAGCACATTGATATATTAATCATCGGCTAGTGGATGTCAAACATTTGGTAATTTTGACATATAGTCTTAGAGAAGAAACCCGCTACTTTTTTCCATTAGTAGCAAGGGATATTTTTATATGGACCATTCCACAGACGTGATATCACACACCACGGCCTTTGATATAGCAATCATCGTGCACTGGCAGAAACGAGAAATAGCCCAATGGGCCCACCGATAGACGTAGGTAGAGATATACAAGCTCGGAAGAACACCTTTAGAGTATTATATATATATAATCACATTTCTTTTCCGGGCTGATTCTGAATTACAGAATGTATTCTTGTGTAATTACGAAATACAGGACTTCTAGATTTTGGTATCCCCACTTTCATGACTAGTGATATTCAATCTTGGGCTAGTAAATAACTACTATTGCCATGCCCAATGGCCAGTGACTTTTTGTTGGTCAAATGTTGCAGTTAAGTTTGTTTTTTCGTAAATATGAATATCCTCCCACCTCAACCCTTCAGGCAGTTAAAAAACAGAAGGTGAAGAAGAAAAAGAAGGAAACAGGTAAATGTTGCCCCTTCTCCCCATAACAAACGTTTATAAATAAATAATTAAATAAATAAACACACGCACACCACACACATACACGCGCACACGCACACACGCTCACACACACATACAATATATATATATATATATATATATATATATATATATATATATATATATATATATTAGTTATTAAAGTGCTTTTTGTTTTGTTCTCATACGAACAGAAAATCTTTCTGTGTTGCTGACACCTCCTCTAAAATAGCAAGGTGGCTTGAGATAATATATTTTATAAATAAAAAGTCAGAAGCCTCCTTAAAAAGTCATATATCCCTCTTTAATTAAAATTTTCGCCTGTTCAGGCTTCATCAGGGAAATTATAAAACTATGATAAAAGAAGTAATAATAATAATAATAATAATAATAATAATAAAATCTTTATTTATAGAAGGTAACTCAGTTAGTTCTAGACTATTCTCCCCTGAGGCCTTCTTGCTAATTATAACAATAATAATAACAATAATCATATTAATTATTAAAAATAAAAACTAACAAAACCATACATGTATGTACAATATATACAACCATAAAATATATTTACACATAATTATTAAGAAGAGCAATCATGTTCCTAAGAAGAGTTTGTAAAAAGTAAAACAAAATTCTTAAATATATTTAAACTAGTACATTTTATAGCATCATTAGGTACACTCTTCCAGATACCAACTCCAGAAATTTGAAAGCTTTTCTTGTAGTGCTTTATTTTTGGTCGAGGGGCTAACATATTTCCATCATCAATGGAGCGAAGTTCATAAATAGATGATATTGGATTGAACAGGTCTCCGAGGTCCTGATTAGTCAGTCCGTTAAGTGTTTTATATACAAGAATGGCTTTTTGATATTCTTGATATTCGACTCTTCTGTTTATTTTTAGCCACTTTAGTTCATGAAAAAGTAAATCAGTTGGATCATCAGGTGATTTGTCAAAAATAATATGTGCTGTTCTTTTTTGTAATTTATTTATTCTTTCTAAGTCTAATTTAGAACAATTTCCCCATATAGTCAAGCAGTAATCGAATAATGGTTGAATACAAGCATTAAAATACAGCATTCTAATGTTTAGAGGAAGATACTTCTTTATTTTTGCTAGCAGAGTTATTTTTGAAGCTAGTGCTTTACGTACCTTGTCAACTTGTGTATCCCATTGAAGAAAACTGTCTAAATATACCCCAAGGAGCTTATGACTTGATACTTGCTTTATTTGTGTGTCATTACCTCTTAATTCTATATTTTTTGTTTTATATGAGATATTTGGACAGTAGTTAATAAATTGCTTTTTGTTTTGTTCTCATTCAGAAACATGTTGTGTTTACACCAAGCTTCAGTGCTTTTCATATCTTTAATTTATATTTTATAATGTTTATTGATGGACCTGAAACATGTATTGTTGTATCATTTGCAAACATGTCTACATGTGATTCAGTAGTAGCTAATGGAAGGTCATTTATGAATATAAGAAAGAGTAAGGGTCCAAGTACTGAGCCATGTGATACACCTGCTCACATTTAAATAAGATGATTGAGTGTTCCCTATGTATACTTGCTGCTTTCTGTTTTGGAGATAGGACTTTATTAACTTTATGGAACCTTCATCAAAATTGTACCATTTCAGTATAGAAACAAGAATTTTATGGGCGACCAAATCGAATGCTTTTTTTTTAATTAAGAAAAATTACTCCTGTTAAATTCCCATTATTCATTTCTTGTAACCAAAGGTCTGTGATTTTTGTAAGAGCTGACTGACATGAGTGAGATCTTGGAAAACCAGATTATTCATTGTGAATTTGTTTTAATACTTATATTAATAATATGGGTTACTGACCGCGTAATAACAGATGCAGTAACCTTTAATAATTTGGGACCAATATTATCAACACTTGCTGCTTTTTCACATTTAAGTTCAACAATGTATTAAGAACCTCTGCGTCAAACCATACTGAATTGAAAACATGACAAATATATGATCTTTAAAGGAGGCCTCTGACATTTTCTTTATAATATATATATACACGTACAATACTTATTATATACATGTACACATATACATACACATGCTGGCTTGCACGTCTAAACTTGTTCAGCAAAAGCGTCTGTATAACAAGATTATATGGCATATGACAAGGTAAGAAATCGGCACACTGTCACCATCTACATGTACATGTTATGTCATTGTTCGATTTTATCCGCAGCTTGAGTGGATGCCTCAAGGACAGTATTCGTATGGAGAATGGACCAGAGGCCATGGAAATGCCACCGTGGACATCCTGGCAGGCGGCGAGTGCGGCGGACTGAAACCCATCGGGCCCATGCTTCTCATGCTTAATCCAAACGATATATACTAAAGGTATATTGTACAGAATCCATTTTGTATATAGTTTAATTTACATATCTATTCCAAAGGTATAAGCTATGAGAACTTAGGTTATATAATATACAATAGGTTTTTTTCTTTCTCTACATTAATATTGGTTCATATAATCTCTTGATAAAAAGTTTGTTTTGATTACCAACACCACTAAAGCACATTGATTTATTAATCATAGGATGTCAAACATTTGGTAATTTTGACATATAGTTTTAGAGAGGAAACTCGCCACATTTTTCCATTAGTAGCCATGGATCTTCTATGAGCACCATAACACAGACAGGACAGCACATAATATGGTATTTGATATACCAGTCGTGGTGCACTGGCTGGGACGAAATATAGCCCAATGGTCCCACCGACAGGAATCGAACATAGACCGACCACGCATCAAACGAGCGCTTTACCGCTGGGCTACGTCCCACCCCTATATATATATACAAGTATGAGTCTACTGCAATCTAATTAAAATTAGCTCCACTATTACATGTGGATCTAATAGCAGCCCGGTGGAGCTCATGTTCAGTTGACCTTTCATTCGACCAATCAAAACCTTACTTGCAAACTCATGCCAGTGATTTGAAAATAATTTGAAAACATTCGGGATTATGCCGAGGTTATACGAATTGATTCGGGTGAATTACGAAGTATGCCGGGAACTAATTGCAATATAAAATGTTATATAAAATTCGTTTCAAGACGAAACAACAAACACAAAACCCCGTGATGATATAGCCATAAAATCAGTTTATAGTAGTATATATTCCACAGTTTATTTCTGCACTTTTCACCCATGTTTTTTCAATGTTGAAATAGACCAACAAGTTCGTCTACTGCATAAATAGTCTAGCCCTATATTTTTTTAATCTGTATGCTCCCGAATAACGCTATAAAAGGCGAAGTGTAATTGGTCGATATTTAAATTGTTATTTATAAATGAAATGTCACCTGGACATGGGAAGTCCACGCAATGCTGTAGACCCAGTAGAGCTAGTTTTAATCAGATTGAGTCTATTGGTTAAAGAGACATTCCTGAGTTTGCTGCAATTTTAAAGATGTTATCGACTAACAGACTTTTTAATGATTGTAATTACATATGTCAAATATATTTGTCTGCGTAATATATTAGTGGCTGTATATTAAACGTGTTTCTGATCGTTCTAATATTTGTACTAGGTTAAATTTCATTTTATTTGCTTAAATACATTTTTTCGTACGTACGAAATTATTTGAAATCGAAATCCAGTTTGGTCTTCTTACAAATATTAAGACGACCAGAAACACATTGAATATTAAGATAATGATATTCTAAACAAGAAAATATATTTAATATGTAAGTTTAATCGTAGAAATATTTTATTAGTCGGAAACATCTTACAATGTAGCAAACTCAGGAATGTCCCTTTAAACATACTGGATATACCAATAATAGTCCACAGATTGAAAGTACTGTCTTATAAGGCCTCTTTAAGTCCTCCCGAACACCTGGGCGATATTCAGTAGCTATTTTCACACTTACACAAGTTAAATAGAGAATAATACACGAGTGGCCGTTAGATACCATTTATTTCACGAGATGTTTTAAAATGTATCTAACGAGTGAAAGCAATGGGTTTTAAGATAAATGGTATCTAACGGACACGAATGTATTATTCTTACATATCCTCAAAAACCAAGTTTTAATCAAATTTTAACATCTTTTTCGACTAAAAATTTGTTAACAGCCGTAGCACTTGTAGCTAACTTACGCGTCACAGACAAATCATTGTCAGGTTAACTATACGCCACAGTGTAATCGATTTCGATGATGCTGGGTTTTGTTTCATTGGCATTGGAGACCTGGTCATCGCCTTGGAGCAGCCAGTCGTATGTCTTGAAATTGTTACACACGTACATGTCTTAAAGGGACATTCCTGAGTTTCCTGAATTGTAAGATGTTATCGACTGATACAATATTTCTACGATTAAACTTACATATTAAATATATTTTCTTGCTTAGAATATAAGTGTCTGTACATTCAGTGTGTTTCTGGTCGTCTTAATATTTGCGAGAGCCCAAACTGGATTTTGTTTTCAAAGGTACGAAAAAAATTATATTTTAGGAAATAAAATGAAATTTAACCTAGTAAAAATATTACAACGATCAGAAACACGTTTAATATACAGCCACAAATATTTTATGCAGAAAAATATATTTGATATGTAATTACAATCGTTAAAAAGTCTCTGTTAGTCGATAACACCTTAAAAGTTGCAGCAAACTCAGGAATGTCCCTTTAACAAGTATGTGTTATAAAAAATAACGAATGATGTTCTTACCAACGGGTGTGTAAGAAAGTAGTATAACGGGGAAAATGACAGTGACGTCACAGTCAGGATAAGCAATAAGTGCGATAGTAACGGCCTAACAGACCCGAAGTTGTTTCGATGTTTTGCACAAGCACGGATAACTACACTTCCGCCCTATACTGGTATAGGTTTTACACGTTTGAGCGCTCGTGATTTAGCTAAACATTTACAGTTAAAACAGTTTCTTTTCTTACACACCCGTTGGTGAGAACATCATGCGTTATTTTTGGTAACACATTGGTTGTTTACACACGTACGTGTGTTAACAATTTCAAGACATACGACTGGCTGCTCCTAGGTGATGACCAGATTGCCAGTGCCATGCATCCAGTGAAAAACAACACGGTGGAAATAGATTACATTGTGACGTATAGTTAAACTGACAAAGTGTGAATGCAGCTAACGTTAAGTAACATGTATATGTGCGTCGCTCTCTCTCTCTCTCTCTCTCTCTCTCTCTCTCTCTCTCTCTCTCTCTCTCTCTCTCTCTCTCTCTCTCTCTCTCTCTCTGCGTGCGTGCGTCTGTGTGGTACTGAGATATATAATGCTATTATAATAAATAAGTATCGACTAACAAAGATTTGTTCATTTCAGTTTTAAACGTCGAAGTCGGACAATCGACAAATGGCTTCCAGGTACAAGAAAAGTTCGTCATCTGTTAATCATCAACAAATATATGAAACGTGAATCACACTTGAGATTCGTTCAACAGTTTAACCAGGCGCCGATCTAGGGAAGGCGCTGAGGGACGTGCCCACCCCTTTGTTTCGCCGACGTCAAAATACCATAATACCCTGTTCAAACACCTCTTATCACGTCTGGCGTCCCCTCCCTCTCACAAACCCCTGGATTCGCGCCTGTTAATAATGGATATTTTGCATTAATTAATATGTTCAATGCATATTTTTTTTAATAAAACGTTTCATAGTATTCGCTATGCTGAAATAGCAATTTTGTATTTTATTTTATTAAACAATAATTACTATTACAAAAATAAGTCGTTGTATATGTAAGTCGTTGTAACTAAGACTATGGGTCAGAAAGATGATTCACGAGGTCTGTAGAGTTGGTGGAGATTTCGTCCATTGTAAGATATTTGCAATAACAGAGCCTTGTTGGCGACTATTTCATACTAAATACATTTTCTTGTTTAGAATACTAGTGTCTGTATATCGAATGTGTTTGCGGCCGTATACTAATGTTTGTAGCATTCAGGCTTTTTTCTTTAATTTGCGATATATAGTTTTTCGAACGTACAAAATTAAGGAGAGGTAAAAACCGGTTTCGCCTACTACAAGCATTTGGACAACAACAAACACCTTGTAAATACAGACACTGATATTTTAAATAACAAAATGTATTTAATTTGTATGTAAAAGCTCTATTGGTCGGACACATTTTACAATGGTTGTAAACTCAGGACTGTCCCTTTAATAGAGGCTAGGCAATAGTTCCAGCTGAAACACAGACGTAAAAACATTAAAGTTTGTTTGGTTTAAAAACAGTAGAGTACATTGATTTATTAACAATCGGCTATTGGATGTTAGCTGCTGGTAATTCTGATATAGTCTTAGAGAAACAACTCGCTATATTTTCTCATTAGTAGCAAGGGATCTTTTATATGCACCATCTCACAGGCAGGAGAGCACATAACACGGCATTTGATATACCAGTCGTGGTGCAATGGCTGTAAGGAGAATTGGCCCAATAATCCCACTGATGGGGATCGATACAAGACCGACCGCGCATCAGGCGAATGCATTACCACTGGGCGAAAAACAAGTTGAAGATTTTTTTCTTTAAAGTGACATTCCTGAGTTTGCTGCATTGTAAGATGTTTCTGACTAATACAATATTTCTACGATTAAACTTACATATTAAATATATTTTCTTGTTTAGAATATTCAGTGTGTTTCTGGCCGTCTTAATATTTGCAAGAAGCCCAGACTGAATTTTGTCTTCAAATAATTTTAGCTAGTACATATATTAGAACGATCAGAAACACGTTTAATATACATCCACTAATATTTTATGCCCCAAAATATATTTGATATGTAATTACAATAGTTAAAAAAGTCTCTGCTGATAGATAACATCTTAAAAATTGCAGCAAACTCAGGAATGTCCCTTTAATGACACCGCTAGAACACATTGATTTATTAATCGTGGGCTATTGGATGTCAACCATTTGGCAATTGTGACATCTAGTCTTCAAGAGAAAAGTCGCTACATTTTTCCATTAATAGCAAGCTATTTTCTGACAGGATAGCACATACCACTTTTTTTATATACCGTTCGTGGTGCACTGGCTGAAACGAGAAATAGCCGAATGGGTCCATTGACGCGGGTCGATTCTAGACTGACCGTATCAGGCTACGTCCCGTCCCAAGCAACCAAAAACGATTACTCAGCGACATATATCTGCATTGACAAAAAGTCACATCAGGACGAAGCACTGTAATTTTACTGGGGCCAATTTCTTGTTGCCGATTTAAGTGGGTTTCAATTCCGTTCACCTGTAACTTCTCTTTCTCGTTGTAACTCTTAACTGAAACGTATCAACATCGCCAAGTCAATTATTAACGATCTTGAAATCATTCAATAAAGTCACCATATTCTTACAGGGTTCGCACAGACCTTGAAAAGTCCTTGAATTTCAGGGTAGTCCTTTAAAAGTCCTCTCATTTAGTAAATATTGAATTTATGCTTTAAAAGTCCTTGAATTTTGTGACTGAGTGCTTGAATTTTACAAAACATCCTTAAATTTAAAACTTAAGATCCACTGACAATAAATATAACAAGTTTCTGGAAAAACAATTAAACGGAAAACACTTTTTGTTGTTTTTTCGCTAAATTTTAAACCTGTTACTGGACATTTTTCACCGGGTATCAAATTATTACACACACCGGAGATGCTGTAACTGCGCATGTGTTGGCGTCTGTTGAATCAGACAAATTAGTCAAAAGTGTGTCTATAATTTGAAGTGGGAAGCTAAACTGTACACTGGCTCGTAGGAAAAGTTTGTTTTGTTTAACGACACCACAAGAACACATTTATTAATTAATCATCGGCTATTGGGTGTCAAACATTTGGTAAATTTGATACTTAGTCATCAGAGGAAACCCGCTACATTTCTTTCTAATGCAGCAAGGGATTGTTATATGCACTCGCCCACAAAGAGGAAAGTACATAACACAGCCTTTGACCAGTTGTGGTGCACTGGATGGAACGAGAACAAAACCAATCCGCTGAATGGAGCCACCGAGGCGGTTCGATTCTGGGACACACGTACCTCAAGCGACCACTCAAATAGTACCTGCATTATACCAGTTTCATTCAATGTAGGGGACAGAGGACCGCAAATATTTTGTGTAATAGATTGAACGGCCCTGTATTTTATTCATTACCGTACACCATCTGCGGGAAATCCATTTGCTATGCGGAATGTCCTTTGTACGTACGGGGTGTAATAGAAAAGAATGAAAAACTGAATTACAAAGATGGTTTAGCTGAGCAGACCGGCCTTGTTGGTGTCGTGGTTAAGCCATCGGATATAAGTTTGGCAGGTACAGGGTTCGCAGCCAGGTACCGGTTCCCACCCAGAGCGAGTTTTAACGACTCGGCGGGTAGGTGTTGGACCACTACACCCTCTTCGCTCCCACTAACCACTAACAAACTAACAACAAAGCCACTGTCCTGGACACAGAGCCCAGATAGCCGAGATGTGTGTTTGAACCTTAATTAGATATAAACACGACAATAAGTAAAAAGAAAGACGAAAGAAAACTGAGCAAGATGATGATTGTGTACGTGAAAATAGGATCTGAAATGATTGATGGTGTATTATGATCTAAGTTTGTGTAATCGTGAACGACAGTTTAAACTTTGACTATTTGAGCGGCCCATATTTTCGAAGCAATCTTAGCCTACGAAATCGTGAAACCATCGAAATCTATGACGTCACTATGGCTTCGAAATTGGTAGCATTTTTGTCATTAATTTTATCATGGCAAACATCTTGAAATTCAAAATGGCCATAATTTAAGGATATTTTACATATATTTTGACTCCCAGTTAACAAAGAAACATAATTCTTGTGTCTTTACATCTTTTAGGTAAATTACTCGCTGATAACATTATATTTAACTTTGGAACTCATCTTGGAAATGAAAATGACCATAAATATTATTATTATTATTATTATTAATTATTATATACCGTTATTTAACCAACAATTTATGTTTATATTTAGTAGCTCAGTAAATAAAGAGTAAAAAAAAATATTATCTATCCATATGGCCACCATTTTAATCTGTTTTTGCCTATATCTCAACTCTCGATTAACATAATAGTTTTATCTATATGCACATTTATGTAGTCATGAATTTATTTGTATAATATTGTATCTTACCATTTTATATTTTTTCATATATCTTATTATATATATATCTACAGAATTAGATTCATTGACCACTAAAATATGCATAGTTAATAAGACAATTATATATATATGATACTACTCATCCAATGCTGGAATACAGAAATGTACAAGGACAAAAACATTGTGCTTCCAACTGAAACTTGAATTTTGAAAATAAAACACGTTAGTGTTAGCCATTTTGAAATGAGACCAGAAAATTCTTTTTTAAAAAATAAGATGCTAATAGAAAAACTGACACCAAAATTGTTTCTGTGTTAAATGAGTAAACCTATAATGGATTGACGTCCATTTTGAATTTCATGATGGTTGCCATGATGAGATGAATAATAATAATTTGAATCCACCGACAATATAGACCCCAGAACTATTTTTTTTTAAATGTTTAAATGGGAGTGGATATATCTGTATATATATTTATATATATATATATATCAATTTCTCTGGCGATAGTGGTCAGAAAACAAAAAAATGCTATGGATAGTTTTGTCATGGGAACATATATGCACTTGAGCAAAACAAAAGTTAAAAAATTAACATTTGGACTATAAACATCCAATTGTATGCAGCATAAACCATTCACTATCTATAACGCACACACTTTAATTATTTCAATTTTAAACAAGTCTGCTTTTACGTTTTAAATGCATTTTTTTTTTAGCTATCCATACCATAACCAAGTATAGAGTGTTCATTACAATTTTATAATTTATATTAAATTTATTTATTACCCATATGGTCTACAATAAACGGTTACATAATGTCGTATTTTCCCCCACGCTATCTTTATTGTCTGGGTTTTAAGAATACCTTGACAACTGTTATGCACACTACTGACGTCACGAGTCGCTTAGCAAGCTTGCGACAGTGTTTCGGAAATTGGCATCAATCCATCTCATGATTTGATTGTGAACTATACAGTCATGTTTAACGTTTGTTAAACATCATAGTTTGTGAATAATAAATAAACTATAACATTGAGGAGTGCCATTCGAAATTTATGAAATGGAAATTGTTGTACAACGCTCTCGCTGTGCGTTTCATTCCGTATAGCACTCACGCTGAGTCTATAAGATTTTATTATAAGATAGAGGCGGATCTAAATGGGGGCATGGGCCCGCCCCCCCCCACCCCACTCCCCTAAAATGTTGCGATAGCCATATATATTAATTTTCTTCTTTTTTTTACGATCCCCCTTCCCCCAAAGGTGGCATTCCACTTCATGTCACTGGGCTCCCCTAAATGATTTTCTGGATCCGCCACTGACTTTAATAAATAATCTGCCTTTAAACCATCACTATAATGCATGGAATTTATTGTGGAACAAAACAAACTTTATTCAGCTTCAACTGGACGTAGAGGTGAACCCCCCTGCCCCCCCCCCCCCTTCCGCTCCCCACACATTTTTTGGCTAACTGTAAAAACGTTTGATTTTATATTTTGAAATATTTTACAGTCCTCTGCATTAAAAACACTAGGTATTATTGTAGTTACAAATAGCTACAATACCGCACAGTTATAGATTATTATTATTATTATTATTATTATCCTTGTAACTTGAAAATAAAATACTAATTTATTAATTATTGACTTAGTATTTACATACAATAGAGTATATTTCTAGGAGCCCATAAATTAAAACAAAGCTAGTATACTATACATAGATGTTAGTTGCATGCTCAGAACAACATTTTAAAATCTTCCATTGAGAGAAGCAATTGTATGACCTGTTGTCGATCATTTTTGGAATAGCCCTATCCAATTTTATACATTTTTATTGTCACTCTCTCGTTTCCTCATTAATAAGCAATCCATGTAAAACAAAACAACATAATATACTATCTTGATACTCAAAACTGACAGTTGATAAAGAGATAACTACACTGGCATATCGTGTTACCTTATTAAGTAGGTCCAATGGTTCATTAATTCATTTCAGATTATTTTCCTGTTTATGGGTGTTTACCATCGAACCAAATTGCTTACACCACAATAATGATACGTGGCTAAAGCTGCAGCACACGATTCAATGATCATATACACGGTGGATATAACTATTACAACCCCTCAACCGTAAAGCAAATGAAAAAACAAAAACAATGGTGGGTTACCTTGAATTAAAAAAATGTACGTTTAAAATTGACTTTTTAGTTTTGGCTTTATACATATAGCTTTTGTTTTAAAATGCATCAGCTCCATTGTCATCACATATGTTCACAGGAAACATAACGTTCATAACTGCATGTTAGTATATGTCTCGACATTCCACATTCGATTAAGGATAACATAATGGTCTCATTCACAATGTCAGTAATCTCGTACGCATTTGTCATCTCACAAATGATCGCAGACGAAAGTTTTAGAACATAGATGATGATAATTGATGATGATGACGACAATGATGATGATAATTGATTATGATGATGATAGTAGTTTATGTTGTAATAGTCAAGTATGCTATATATAGTACTATATGTAGAATTATATATTCAGAGCCGGTTTAA
The DNA here is from genome assembly GCF_016097555.1 of Gigantopelta aegis. NCBI lineage: Eukaryota > Metazoa > Mollusca > Gastropoda > Neomphalida > Peltospiridae > Gigantopelta > Gigantopelta aegis. Next base: position 43,422,812 of record NC_054708.1, on the reverse strand, counting down.
AGATCAGCGGGGCCTGTAGCACAAATAATAGCTGGGCCCAATTTCCAAGATATATATTTTGCAACCCCCTTGGGGAGAGGGAAAAATGACCTGGGGAAAATGTACACAATGTCTCACCGCGGGACCCCCTGAACCGCAGGGTCTGTAGCACGTGCTACATGTGTAACAAAAATAAACCGGTGATAAAAAAAGTAAAATGCTATTTTTGTGTGCAATTTAGAAAACAATCGGTTCAGAAATAAATAACGTGTAGTAAATTCCGTAGCATGAAAAAAGGCGTTCTGCGTGGGACGGACTATAAATATGAAATGTTTCCGTACATATTAACGAATATGCCCGAAGTTTTACGAAATTACGTTTTCCAACGAAAGCGTTGTGTAAGTTGGCTATGCTTATGAATCGTAATAAGTATTATTGAATAATATCGAAATTGAACGTACTAGAAATCTTATTATATAATCAACATTCTAAAATTGTATTAGTACATGTTTATTTTTATATTTCAAGTTAAATTTCACTGTGTAAAGTGACACGGGTAAACAGTCACATGCTTTGTTGCAAGCATACGGCAATTAAGCGTAACTTCCGAGAATTAGCGGTTGAGATCCCTTGCTACTTACCAATTTGGAGTAGCGGGTTTCCTCTCTCATACTAACACTAACTCAAGGTTCGAAATTTCTCGGGGGAGCATGCCCCCGGATCCCCCTAAGCAACGTCGTGCCTGACCATAAGTCTAAACGATCCCCCTCCCAAAATCCTGGCTACGGCCGGGCCTGTAATATTTACAACTATAAATGTACCGTTTCTCTATTAAAAATAGATGATTTAATAAAATACTTAAGTGTGGACCTTCAAGTAGTATAACACACAGCCTATATCTAAATTCAAGGTAGTACCTGTTTTGATCTCAAACCAATTTTTAATGTTTACCCACAACTGTCTTGCCTGTTAACAAGTGAAGAATAAATGTTCTAAATGCTTCATTCGTGGTTAATACACATTTTTAAAGTTTGAACTGAACATTTTGCGTCTTAGTGTCGATGGTGGTTTTTCGTATAAGTTCAAAGCAATGCGAATCAGTGATTGTTATGTTGAGTTTTTGGGACCATTTGTGACAAATGTTTTCTAAAGAACATTGAATACGTTTAATATAGATATTGTATATAAATTTGTTATCATTAGTGTTTTATATTTTTGTTATTAATGGATTACTTTCAGCTATTTCAGTAATTGCTATTTAGGTTGAATTGTTGTTGTAGGCCCTACCGAAGTAAATCGTTCAACTTCACCATTTGTAGTAAGTACACGTTTTATTTTTAAATATTTAATTATCACGAAAAATAAAAACATACCGACTTGTAAACAGCATCGTCTGCTTGTTATAGAATTTTGTCAGGGGTCAAGGTTAGTAGACCAGTTTTTATTTTAATGCAGCGAAGCATTGTAATACTATAGCTAATTTTGAATACGTTAGTATTGCAATGACGTCACTTTGCATCTCTTTACAATGACAAAAAAAAGAGGAAAAAAAAGAAAGAAAAAAGCAAAAGGGGTGCATGGCGTTTCCGTTTTAAGAATGCTGGAAATATTCCAATGCAAAATTGCTATTGAATTATTTTTTCTTTGAACATTACTAATGCACTTGAATGTGTTCAAAGAAAATCTTGTGATTGAAAAATTGTACCTTTTACAAAATATGGATTTCAAGTGAAATTACGGTAAGATATGCTATATTTATTGTGTACGAAGCCAAAACAAGGGTACGAAAAGTGACTGTCGGCGACCTTAAAGTCCGAACCAAATTCTTAACAACTACGATAAATTACTCTCCTACCTTTAAAGCCGCACACCCTAGTTCCATCCAGCGAAAATAAATTATAATTTGGTTAATCTACAAACCTGTAACACACTTAGATCACGTTTTTATCAAATGGAGTGAAAAAGCAGGTTTTATATCGATAAATACCATGGGAATCCCCATGTCCCAATTGCTTGAAATAATTTTAAAAGTTAGTATTCTGATGTCACCGGTAGATGTCGCTCGAAGCACAACAATGCCTACGTCACAACAAATTTCACAGACTTGGGGTGCGTTCGTTTCACCTATCCTGGACATGTTCCAAATGTGCTGTCCTGGTTGTATCGCAAGACTTAGCAAAATTATTGGTTTTAAGGGTTTGTAACGTTTTGTATTGAGAGACTTACTTGTCTGAACTTTATTGTTACTGAAAATGTTCACGAACTGTGAAGAAAAATCTCACAAATGAACAACAACAAATCGGATGTTGATTGCGCGAACCGTGCACGAAAAAATAAACCAACCAAAATGATAACGGTCACGTGATATACCAACGTCTGTGACATTGAAATGGAAATATCCCCTCTAAAAATAGATTGGACCTCGCTTGCTTAACGGTTTTTTCTCGACAGAACGTCTTGTGAAAAAATGCAAAAAATGCATTTCGTGGTTTTACAAACATCAGGATTACCAAAAAGCACTTCAGGTGAATGGAAATGTGTATTCTAAATAATAAAATGTAAGTAAAGTGCAATTTTATTTGTGAAAAATGGGGTTTAATAGCGAAAAACAACGCCGTAATGGTTAACAAATAGCCGTAACTAGGGTGTGTCCCTTTAAATAATGTTACATTTCCCCCAAATTTTGTCCAGACACAAGTTGTGAAAAAACCATTACAGTGACACAGATTCCACATATGAGACTGTAACGATGTCGCCAGTATCGACTTCGCTGAGATAGCATAGGGCAAAATACATGCAGTTTTCTCTCGTCGGCATTTTTTTTTTTTTTTTTATGGAATACTCCTCAAGAGGGGTGAAAGCCTCAAAGTATGTGACATAATTAATACAAAATCAATGATCTCTAGTGGTATCTTTAAACAAGCAAATACTAATTTAAAAAAAAAAATAATAATAATATGACGTCATCACGTTTTCTTTTATATCATGTTATGACGTTGTTAGATTAAGTCGTATCATTTCACCCCTCTTGGAGAATATTCCATAAAAAGTCAAAATGGCAGCCGGCACAAAATTACATGCTTTTTGCCCTATGCGATCTCAGCGAAGTCAATATAGCCGACATGGTTATCAGCTAGTATGTGGAATCTGTGTCATTGTAATGTGTTTTTTTCAGGATTTCTGTCTAGACAAAATGTGGGTAAAAGCTAACAAAAAATAAAAGTAGGGGAGCAATTTATTGTAGTTGTTAACATTTTGGTTCGGACTTTAGTACGACCAAATATGACAATCGAATGTAATTTTCTTAATTAAAATAATTATCTTATTATTATTATTTTTTGGCCAAGTTATAATCAGTTACATATAGAAAAGTCATTCAAAGATAATTTAATTGTTATTATTTAATTCCTTCCTGTATTTATGCAAATTATGTGGGAACTCTTTTGTTTCTCCCACAGGTCATTAATATGCCTTATATGTTTTAGCATAAATATCTTTCTGGATATCTGTTTATATATTTATTAAAACTAAGAATGTATGACATCGGCTATGTTTAGTAGAACCAATTGGGGCAATCCAATGTAATTTTTTAAATTAAAATAATTATTTTATTATTATTATGTTTTATGGCAAGTTATAAGGAATTAAATATAGAAAAGTAATTCAAAGATAATTTAATAGAGTTATTATTTAATTCCTCCCTGTATTTATGCAAATTAGGTGGTAACCCCACAATGTTCTCCAAAACCCTGAATGCCAATGGTGTGTAACTTGAATTATTATTTTTTTCTCCCGCAGGTAATTAATATGTCTATTATTTTCTTGTAATTATAGTGCATATTTTCCTAATAATTAGTAGCGTCATGTTGTAAAGTGGAGTATCGTGTAGGGTTTGTAATTATCCGCCATGCGACTTCAAAGCACCTGAGTAGGCCTACTTGCAACATCCAATAGTGTTGTGTCATTTTCGTTTCTGTATGTTTAAGATAATATTATAATTATTTAAGTAATGTGTCGTACCGTCATACAATTTCGATCGACATATGTTTTCGATACTTTGTAAATGCATGTGTCGCGAAATTATGCGAGATAGAATCTATTACGTTACTATCAGCCTGAACAGAAACCACGAAGTGTCTTTTTTTTCTCTCTCAGTATTAAAAATGCTTCAAGTCAAGCAACAAACTTTGTGTTTAAATTATAATACCATAACTGTTGTACATGTTATCAATTTTGGATACTGCAATGTTTTAGTACTAATAAAATGCCTCACATAGCAAACTCCAGTTGTCAGAAATAACTGCAGAGTTATCGTCTGCTGCGCGGACATTAGACCTGTCAAAGTTAAGGTAGACGACAGTCACTTTCCGCACCCTTATGTTGCCTTCGTACACAATAAATATAGCATATCTTACCGTAATTTTACTTAAAATCCATATTTCGTAAAAGGTGCAAATTTGTTTAATAACAAGATTTTCTTCAAACACATTCAGGTGCATTAGTAATGTTAAAACAAAATAAAATAATAATAGCAATTTTGCATTGTAAACTGACTGCGAGTGTGTTCTGTATTGTAATTACATTCTTTTTTCTGGATCGAATATACCATATTAATAACACCCGGAAAGCTAATGGCGTCATTAGAAAATTACGTCATTAGCAATTGGAAGAGGCGAAGTTGACGATTCAAGGGTCTACAGTTAGATTGCAGCCAGGTATTTTTTTCGATTCTGTAAATCAACACTACAGGTTAATAGTCGTACCCATAATTGGGCCTCTAGAGCTGAGCTAGGTTTGTATCCACTCCTGTTGTCTGTGGTAAAAAGAATGTTACATTTTTACTCCCATATGCAAACTACGGACAACATTATTTTACATGTTTTTTCTTAATGCACTGGCCTTGAAACGAAAAATATTAGTTGGCTTCACAAATTATATTATTACATTGGTGAGTTGAATAAAACAAACGAAGCACTGTCAATTATCCCATTAATCTTATAAATATAATTAAAACTAAGTATCACAATATTATAAAAGAAAACCTTGGAGCTCCAGCCAAAAGAGATGGATCCAGTAATAAGATGCGAACGTACAAATGATATAAACACAATATTCAACTAGAGCCATATTTATTACACTGTATGCATCCAGAACACTGTAAAGCTTTTACTAAATTACGTCTCAGTGACCACAAATTAAAAATAGAGACTGGGCGCCATACAAAATCCTTCACTCCAGTGGAAGAACGTTTATGTGACCACTGCAATGTAATTGAAGATGAATACCATCATATCACAATATGTTAGAAATATAATAGTCAACGTGTCAAATTATATGCATATCTAACTTTCCATAATTACCTATTTAAAAGTATGAGTATGCAAGAAAAATTTATATATATTATGCAAAACCAAAATCCAGCCTGTGCTGGTGCGGTATGCAAATTTGTTCACGATTATACATGTATTGCCCATAATTAGTCCTTATTTATTTTGCATCCAGTTACGTATGTGGAATGTTTATATGCAATAAAGTTTTTTTATCTTTATCTTATCTATACAGTTAGTTCCGCAGAAAAAACGATTCAGTTTGCAATGGACATAACCATATAATTACAAACTTTCCGAATTTATACGATTTACTGTATTCTGATTGGCTGACGTCACTAAAAAACCCAAGCGTTATCCTTTCATAAACCTCATAAAAATACGTCATCACGGAAGACCAAGATCGATTGGAACTATTTTTAGCTGGATGGGCGAGAAGCCCAATGACCCAGTTCGGTGATCGTTTTAAAAATAGAACAAGGAAGTGACCTGTTTTCTCGATTAAAAAAATAAGGGAAACTGGATGAGATATTCATGTTATATATATAAGTTAAAATAAAGATATATACACTGTTTTTGTTGATTCAATACTTATTTTTATTTTTAGACGGACAATTTCCAATAGTATGCATACATGTATTCCTACGCTTATTTACAGAACATGGTTGACGGTAAGAACGAAAGAAATTATTTGTTAGTGTTTTAAGGTACACTTCTACGCGATTTTATACCATTTGTGACTTTTATACATCGATAAATTCCTAAAAAATGAGAAACAATTCTTAAATGGAGTTTTTAGATTTGCGGGTGTTATTGTCTATTTGATGCCCGTAAATGTTTCATTTTTGACATCAAAAATGACATTTGCGGGATTAAATAGACAATAGCACCCGCAAATCTAAAAACTTCATATGGTTATCTCCTAATTGGAATTGACCCCTCCGTATGACGAGTTAACCACGCCCACCGTGACACGTGATGCAAGGTTAGACAAACATTCAATAATGGCTGCCAATTCGCATAGGTCGATAGCAAAATCAACCTATCTGTCGATTACGTTTTTGCCTTAATTTATTTACAAATATCGTTGTTTAATTAAAAAGCCGACAAGAGGAGACATTCAAGTATTTCACTACAGGGTACATTTACGATGACAACGTGATTTAAATCGACGAGACCAGTTTTACTTCAGTACATTTTATCGAAGCACAAGAACCCGGAAGTGAACGTCGAATGCAACCAAAAGAACATTTAAAACATCCTATGCTAGTTTTTCTTGTCAGAACTGATAAATTAAAATGTCTTGTTTGTTTCTTTTTTCTTCTTCTTTTTCATCTTAATTTTTGTTGTTGTTGTTGTTGGACTTTTATATTAATGGAATCCCGATATGCCGAGGAACAAGAGAATAGAATGCGCGGCGACGACCCGGCCTCGATCCGTTTAAAACCGTCTTTATTTTTGGTCGGGTTGCGTTAAATGTTTTGTTTAAAAAAAACTAAAGGGAGGGACGTGAGCAGTAACATTAAAATACAAGGCGTGTGGGAATGCTATCAGTGTACCATAATTTTATGCACGAAAGGTTACAAAACTATAGCAGGATAGTCGCCTGTGCCAAAATTATGCAGGCAGTGGTTTAGATTGTGGGGTTGCGATGTTTATGGGGGGGGGGGGGGGGGGGGGGGGGGGGGTTCTTACATAGCTGCACTGCTTGAATCAACCGATATACGGCACTTTCCCTATTTATGAAACCAAAGCCATACACGAAATTCAAAAAAATAATAATAAAATTAAAATCACAACTGGCCCTCCAGTTATGTATACTGACATATTGGGCCGTCTCCGTTCTGACAAGACATATTAGGGCTGTTTACGTCTGGGTGCCCCATCCCTTTATAAAATCGGGCTGTCTAGCACACTCTTTTGAAAAAGTTGGACACAATTACGAATGAAAATATAGAAAATGTAGGACAAAAGTAGGAAAACGTAGAACAAAAGTAGAAAAACTAAGTATTCTGAAGAAAAAGTAGGAAAAATAGGACAAAGACCGAAAAGTACGAAAAAGTAGGATAGCTGGACAGTCTGTAAAATATTTGCCAATTAAGCCAGTACAACAGTGTTTAAATAAATTATAAACTCGTGTTGTGGCAACAACTGTTGGGAATCAAACTTGAAGCTTCTGCCCCCCCCCCCCCCCCCCAATCTCACACACCCCGCCCATTAGTTATCCTATTGTCCACAAAATGTACTCACAAAGCTTTATCTGTTCTAGAGGCATAGGCAGATAAAAAAAATAGTAATAAATATTACAAGACAACCCATGCCTACAGAACAATAACAATAATACAAAATAAAAATTTAATTAAAAAAATGTATATATATATATAACCCCCAAACACGAGGCAAAATTATATATATATATATATATATATATATATATATATATATATATATATATATATATATATAAAATGAAACTAAACCACAGATTGCAGTTTGCACAATTTGTTTAATATTTATTATGAGAATACTTCCTAACATTTTCCTTTTTCTCTTTACATATTAATCCCCATGCAATCTGGTACAGGTAAATATAGGATTACCATTTGATGGGTGGTGTCAAACTGAATCCCAAGTCTTGGAAGTCTGAATTACTCCTTAGCAGCAATATGTCAAACACAAAAAACAAAACAAATTGTATTAAATGAAATTGTTGAAAGTGTTTCATTTTCAGCAGCAATTTCATCCCCTGCCCCAGTTTTTCTTTCACATATCAGTTGAAACTGTTCTATTATTTCTATCATTCTGTTCTCAATATCACGATGCAATGTAATTTGTTTAATAGTTTGTCTTCAGAATCTCATTTTCGACATCTAATCAATGACTCCACATCCATTGGTCCAGTTGCTGAATTATATAAAAACAAACATGTTAAGTATTTCACATCCATTTGAAGAAGTACATTAGTCTGTAACAATTATATATTGTTGTATTAATTTAAAGTTTAATTTAATTTAAGGAATTTTTTTTTTTAACAGGAAACAAAATCAATGTGACTAAACAAAGTATAAAATTATAAAGTATTGCAGTAAATTAAGAAAAGTAGTGAACAATGTATTTAACTTTGATGATGTTATTTGATTTTTATTAGAAAGTTACACAAAGCTTGATGACATGTGTTAGAAGAAAAATGCCTATGCTTTGCTAAAATTTGGGGTATAAAATAATGATGAAAAACAAAACTACTGTCTCCAACAGAAAATCATATTTAGGGTAGGTAATAAAAACAAAACAGATGTAAGTGCCTCGTCTAGGTGGTTATGGGTTTGAAATGTTTTGAAATTAGGGTTAGGACATTACATTCCAAGCACATGTCCATTTATAAACAGCAGTTCTTTTACTATCATTTATCTCAACATTAAAAAATATATCTATTAATTTCTAAGATTTTATGGTATATAAGTTTAACCTCAGTAGCCTCTGGCAGAAACCATTAAGTTGAAAATTCTAAGAATAACAATAAAGGAATAATAAAATGTCTTACCAGTATTTATTATAAATTACCCAAGATTGGTAATTGATCTGCTGTTAGGTGAGGAATTGTTTTAATAAATATGGTAAAATTGGGTTGTTTTAATTGAGGGGTGGGGTGGAGGGGTACTAATGGATAAGTTAATGTTTGGTTTGTTTAAAGACATCACTAGAGCATACGGAATTATTAATCATCAGCTATTGGATGTCAAACATTTTGTACTTTTGACATGTATAGTCTAGAGTGCAAACCTGCTACATTAGTAGCCAGGTATCTTTTATATATATACACCACCCAAGACAGAATAGCACATACCACAGCCTTTGATATACTAGTCGTGATGCACTAGCTTAAATCGAATCAAACCGAGAAACCGTAACCGGCAGATCTGTTCCGATTGCAAAAAATCACAATTATTATTAAAAATGTTTTTGCTTCAAAACATTTCAGGGTCCCTACATAGAATTTGCCTAATTTATAACTTTCCAGACAATACTTCCTTATCCCCCTAAAGCTCACAACCATATAGGTTACTCACTCACTCCGTCTGACTGTGCAGTTTAACGACGGATTCTTAACGACAATATATACATCGAAGACTGATTAAATGAGTCAGTAAATTCCATTACATTGGAGGGAAAGTGATTCTTAAACTCTTACCTTCGTAGAATTTATATATCAGTTGAATTTTGATGGATTTCGGCAAAACTTCACTTTCAATACCATGTGACGGTTTCGCAGGAAAACACTCATTTTACGTCAATCGTAGGCTCCGCATAGTTGTCATCGCTGTTAACACTTGTCAGCAGAAGCATATGTTTACTATGATTATAATTCAGTTGGAGGAGACAATTATTTTAACTAATTTTAATCCTAACTATACAAAAACGTTACACATCGAAACAAATTATGTTGTCTAACCTAATGGCGTCCAAGCAAATTTGGGCCCGCGGTTTTTGAACCGCGAAACATGATTGGTCCAGCGCGGCTGTCAATCACGCCGTACGGAGTGGTCATTCTTAATAGGAAGATGCGAAGTGACGTCATTGGAATACTGACGTAATTGAAATTTAAAACTAGCTATATATTATTACAAAGCTTCGCCACATTAAAATAAACAATTGGTCTACTAATATTGACCCCTGTCAAATTTCTATAGCAAGCAGACAATGCTGTTTACAGGTCGGTATTTTTTTTTTTTCTTCATAATTTTGGACAAAATAATTATATTAAGTTTATGTTTTAAAAGATGAAAGAAATAAAAAGTACCTTTTGTCAAATATATCATATAAAAAAATAACCGTTGGATATGTTTTATTTATTGTGTACGAAGCAAAAACAAGTGACTCGTGGACCTTATGCTACGTGATCCTTACACTGAACAATGAAAATTATGGACGACTTCGTACAAAGTAAATATAACATATCTTACCGTAATTTTTCGATATGTTGTTTTTTAAAAAAGGTACTTTTTTTTAATGCAAAATTCTTCACCAAAGACGATTAAATGTAGTCAATATCATGAACTAAAAACTGAATAGCAAATTTGTATTGATAAATTTCTAGCGTTCTGCAGATGGAAGCGTCATGGACTGGTTTATTTTATTGTAGGGATTTGCAAAGGGAGGTAATTAGGAAGTTAAATGTTTGTAAGGTGAAGGACACGTGAAAGCAGCGTGGTCTTAACATTGTTAGGCTGCTGATTTTCCTCTCTCTCCTTGGGTTTGGTGCGTGTGCGTGTGCGTGCATGATTTTTCAAATATAGGAATGAGGATTTCAGCAGATTTAATTATTTACAAGGTTATCCATTTGATGAGTGAAATGGATCAGGTATCATATATATATTTGGGTTTTTTTACTTTCACCTTTCTGTTTTTGATTTTGTGTTTGTTCATTGCATTTTTCAAGCTGCAGTGTGTCGTCAAAAAATCATTCATTCACTGTTTATTGTTTTTCTTGTTTATTTTATTATTATTATTATTTTTTAAATTATGAATTATGATGATTATTATTGTTTATTATTATATTGTATCAGATGATCATAGATCTGGGTGTATACAGTGTATGTATTATTTACATTGCTGTTTTCTTAATTATTGTACCAAAACACACATCACACACTTGAAGAAAATAAAAAAATAAATAAAATAATAAAAATATAAATAAATAAATAAATAAATAAATAGAAATAAAAATAACAATATACTTGTGACTACATAAATTATTTTGCATTTATCATTATATAATTGTTATTTCCATCAATGGTAATTATAGGAATGATATCTGGGGAGGGGGGTACAACCTCTAATGGAGAGTCACAGCCTTTATAGTATGTTGGGGGGGGGGGGGGAGACAAGCCATATATTTAACCTTTAGTTATATGGAGTTGGACCTGTTTCAAAGTCGACATAGACCTACTTCATAAATCAATAACTTCTATTGATATGTATCCCATCATTTATCTTTTGCTTATTTTTCAGAAGTTGAAAATAAAACAATTTCATTATTTTCAAGAGGAATAATAATATGCAAGGCATTTTTCAGTTTCCAATCCCTCTTTTCTCTTTTTATCTGCACTGCTGACTGCCACTTTTGGCATTATGCTACATTTCGCAAGGATCCTTTTGCACTCATATCCAGTCGACCACAGCATACACATAGTGTTAAATACTACATACAAAGATGATTTCCATAAATGCAACTGTAATGGAGGTCAACATCTATGTTACATAGACAAAATTGGCTATATTGGTCATTCTTCCAAAAATGTCATATTGGGTTACCCACAAAACATAAACAATTAGTAACACTTTATGCATTTTATGAAATTCACATGTTTTTTAACACTTAAAAACCTTTTATATATATATATATATATATATATATATATATATATATATATATATTGTGCAAATACCAGTATTGTTATTTCTAGTCTCTCATTATGTCTTTCTACCTGTTTGTCTCTCCCGATTAATTTTTTTATTACGATCGACCATTGGAGCATCACAACACATGCACGCATGCACACATGCATGCATTCAAAACAATTGCCAGCCATATATATATATATATATATACACACACACACACACACACACACACACAAACACCAACAGTGAATGATTACAATTTGTACTTGCCTCACTGTGGTATGAAGTATTGTCCATAACAACGACGCTGGAAGGGGGAAGTTTCGGCAGTAGTATATCCTTGAACCACTCAGTGAAATGTTTCGCATTCATCTCATCATGATTATCCTGGCTGTTGGTTTTCGAGAGGAAAACCAAACCAACATTGGGAATGAAGCCCATCTCTCGAGAACCACCATCAAGGACCACCAGACGTTTTCCCTTCCCATCTGGGATACAGCGATCACAGTCACTGCACCCAGATGATACCATAGCTGTAGTGGTTCCAGAAATATTCTCTGACCATTCCCCTTTCCAGCTGTGGTTTGTATTCACCCATATTTCGTCAAGGTAGACAATGTGTCGTCGATGCTGACAGTATCTGTTTAAACATGAAAAAAATGTGTTGCATTATGATGAGAATTTTCATTTAAATTGTGTGTACATATGTGTGTGTAAAAAAGAGTAAAAGTAATAAACACACAATTCAAATCGCTATAAAATATACCTTGTATTGATAAAGTTCATTTATGTATTCTTAGTTAACTATACATGCAACATTCCAAATACACTGTGATAGAAGCCACCCCCACCCCCACTATACTATGTGACTTCACGCCAGCGGGTCTTGCGATATCACATTTGACCGACCACAGTATTGACCCCCTTAGCAGTGTTATATTTCCGCTGGCATAGGCGTACAGGCTCCCATGTTTGTAGGTTTGTAGAGGTGGGTGACAGGATGATTTTCCCCCAAATTAAAAAGAAATGCATGGATCTTGATAGAAACATGTATTCATATTAGCATTAGTATCTAACAGTCATATATGGTTGCAAACGATTTACTACGCATTTTTTACATGGATTGCAACTAACATTGTTGGTAGATAAAAATATGTGTTGAAAAGGCATCATGCAGCTCATTTTGCCCTGATATCTATCATTTTTATATGAATTTGAGGATCCAACCCACCCACCAGTGCACACTCTGGTATCTTGCACTTATGTCCACAGGCCTATAAATTAACAACAACCCCCCCCCCCCCCCCCCCCCCCCCCATCTCCCGCTGAAGCAAATGGTCCGCTTTCAGAACTAAAACATACAGGTTTATACTTTATATGGAGTTTCTGGTGGTGCAAAAACAAAATAGAAAAAGGTCCACTTGGTTCATATTCGAACCCCCCACACACACCCCACACATACCCCAGGTCCAGATCACGCTACGCCCCTGCAGATATTACGTTCATACCAGTGAATAGATTGTAAAATATCAATTTTGTAATTAGTTGATTCTTAAATAACAGAATTTATACAATTATATACAATTGTTACGAATGGATTATTTGTCTACTATTCACTACAGTCAGAAAGAAAAAAAGAAAGAAATGTTTTATTTAACGACGCACTCAACACATTTTATTTACGGTTATATGGCGTAAGACATATGGTTAAAGACCACATAGATTTTGAGAGGAAACCCGCTGTCGCCACTACATGGACTACTTTTTCCAATTAGCCGCAAGGGATCTTTTATTTGCGCTTCCCACAGGCAGGAAAGCACAAACCATGGCCTTTGTTGAACCAGTTATGGATCACTGGTCGGTGCAAGTGGTTTACTCCTACCCATTGAGCCTTGCGTAGCACTCACTCAGGGTTTGGAGTCGGTATCTGGATTAAAAATCCCATGCCTCGACTGGGATCCGAACCCAGCACCTACCAAACTGTAGACCGATGGCCTAACCATTACACCACCGAGGCCGGTCACTACAGTCAAACACAAAAATGTAGCATAGGCCTACCTTTTGCAGATCGAATGAATAATAACTGAAAGAAATGCTAACAGTAGGAGGCTTAAAAGTCATAAACATTAAATGATTTGGCCTTTGTTGATCTGGTACGTATGAGGTCAAGTGACACGCACCGAATGTTAATCATCTTCCTCCATTATAAGTCAACTTCTACGAGTCAAATGAACCCGATATCGATAACTCTTAGTCGGTTCCACAGGGGATGACTTTTCTCATACTATGAAATTTACTACATGTTATTTATTTCTCAGCCGATTGGTTTGTAAACTGGACACAGAAATAGTATTTAATTTTTATTTCCAAAACATTTTTATCTGTCTTCTTACGTCAAACCAAACTGAAATTATTAACCAAAAAACACACACTTTTGTAGAAGGATGAAAAGGACTATTGTAAACTTAATGATTTTAGGGATTTGTAAAGTTTTGTATTTAGATACTTGTCTGAACATCATTGTTAATGAAAATCTTCACTAACTGTGAAGAAAAACCTCACAAATGAACGACAAGCAGATGACAACAAATCGGATGTTAATTGCGCGAACCAAGCATAACGCAGTTAGGGACGTTGAAGATATATTCTTTACATTCCAACAAAACATTTATTTTACCCAAAGTGCCATTATGCAACTATGGTGCTGCACAAGTCCCTTTAATTTTCAAATCTTTAAAAATATGCAAAGCGAGGAAAACGGCATCTTATTAAAACGCATTTTCATTGGTGTTACTAATGGTCATTGGTGTTACTCAGTACCTGGTAACACCAACGACAGGTAACACCAATAACAAATAAGTGCATAATTAATTCATGCTCTCTAAAGAAACAGTTGAGAAAACTGAAAAAGTGCATGCTGTAGCAGACATACGACGTCTATAATAATATACAAAAAGTTTCTTAAAATTATTAACCATTACAAAAATACGATTTTAACACCAATGACAGTGAATACACATACATTTATATTTTGACAACACATTCATGGCATTTAAAGAAAACTATTCGCAACTGTTCATATGCCTGCTGTTTTGGACAAATAAGTCTGATGGCCGATATCGGTCGATGAAATGTTTCATCCAGAGAGCATTTAGTTTCTTTTGTTTTCTCATAAGTATATACAATAACACCAATGACAAAACTCCAGGGACAAGCTTATATTGCCCACCATCTTTTGAATATGGAAAATATTTACAAGATTCCTTCTTTAGGGAGTAAGTCAGCCATCAGTATTGCATTAAAGGTATTCAGTGGTATGTCTGCTGTTATATATTTTAACAGTGCATGTTACGTATAGTGTTATGCTAGGGACAGGTAACACCAATGACATTTTACACTAATCTCTAATAAAATCTCTATCAAAGCTGATTATGAGAGAGAAAAATTTGCTATAACAGAATATTATTAATAAGGTTTCGTTAAAGACAACAAATTTAGTTTTCTATATATGTAAAGAAAAAAGAATTTGTGCTGGGACATAAAAGTGACACTTTCTGTAGAATGACCCAAATATGTTTTCGTTATATTTCAACCAATAGAAAGAGCCATCTACATGTAATTAGACATGCGCACTTATTCACAATATTTCCCTTGAGATATTTACAGCATGATACGTCTGTTAAAAATCATGTGCGGAACTATAGTTAGTGTGGTAGGTGTGTCAACTACCCGCTATCCAGTAAATTCCCCAAACTTAAAAGAAAACTAATTAAATATTATTTCTAGTTCTACATGTCATAAACGTTTTTTTTGTTTGTGTTTTTTTGTGGGTTTTTTCAGATGAAATAAATATAAATATGTCCTCGGAAATAGCATTTTAGTGCTTAATTATTCATACTATTCCCACCCCGATAAATATATATCCCGATGCCAGTACAGCCCTAACACACACTGATAAAACTACCTCAAACTGCATTTGCACATGCGACACGAACAACTGAAATAAACTGCTCCAGAACAAAATATGAGGCTCACGACGTCTGGTCGACGTTATTTTCGTTTCATTATTTACTACTTTTTAGTTATTGATTTTATTTGCTATAGAACTAATATAATAATTAACTCGACCTAAGTGGAGTATAAGTCCATTTTATCCACACATACTCGGTGTTTCGGTGAATATCCCAACAGTTTTGGTCGTCAGAACATCCTCAGCTTCTCCTCGGAGGCCCCACGACCAAAACTGTAGGGATATTCACCAATGCACCTCATGAAGTGTGGGTATAACTATTACATATGCACACAGTCAAACCTGTCTTAAGCGGTCACACAAGGGAGTAGATAAAATTAAACATGTCGGCAAGATAACTTCTTTGTAGAAGCATCACGAGGGGTTTATGGATATTTATACCCTCTGTATGCTCTTGTACCCCGAGCATCTACAACTTATATTACTCATAGGCCCGAAATAAACATATAAATTGTATATCTTTATCGTGATTCAAAACTTCATTTATATATATTGTACTGACACGAATGATTTAAACTGTTATTGAAAACCTAGTACGAAATACGAGTCGAGTCCAGTCATAGACGTTATGTCTTGTTTGGGTTTCATGGGGGCAGGTACGCTAGGTGCCCTTCGAAAAACATGGCCAATATCTGCACACACGTGCATATATGCCTCACTAAGTTGTAAAACAATATCTGCACGAGTGTGTATATGTTTAAGTCAATGGTGTTTTTGTTTTTATAAACTGTTACGGCGCTATTTATATACACACAGAAATATGAATATAACATTATACATCTGGAAATTAAATAAGCACAACCTGAATTGTATTGCAGCCAAAAAAGTATCTAAAAATAATTGTGCGTACTTATGGTTTTTGTCGTTTTCTGTAGAATACATCAAATGTTGACGTAACGACAGTGTTACTTATCGTCAACAGTGTTCAATATCTTCTACATATATATAACATTAATTTGTATCATCAAAATGTTCATAATTACTAGCAAAGTATAGACAAGTGTTACCTACATGTAGGTAGTGCTTAATTAATTTCCGGGTGTATAGTTTACCTACATGCACCCATTGTATTGTACTGATAAGCTTTGCAGCTTAAAGTCATTGCAGATTTAAT
Organism: Gigantopelta aegis; assembly: GCF_016097555.1. Classification (NCBI taxonomy): domain Eukaryota; kingdom Metazoa; phylum Mollusca; class Gastropoda; order Neomphalida; family Peltospiridae; genus Gigantopelta; species Gigantopelta aegis. The sequence continues at coordinate 43,405,960 of NC_054708.1, read as the reverse complement.
ATTTAAAAGTACGTTGCTGGAATCTAATAACAATTTCCATTTTATCTGATAGGAGACACAAAAATGCATTCTGGACCAACTGATTTCATAATGCTGTGTTAATCCAATTTTATTGTGTGGGATAATGCATAATCTGTGGACTATGGAATGGATGCTGGGTCTGATGTTAGTCGTCACAGTGTGTCCCCTAACTGAAGTTGACAGCAACGACAAATCTGAAAGCAGTGAATCTGTGGTTTATTATCAGGATGACGGTATACAACTTCCTGCAATTGACCACAGCATGGTGGGTGTAGATTTCGGCCAACTGGATGCTCAGATTGAGAGTCTTGCAGGGGATGACTTGGATTCACTGCTGGAAGAGCTGAAAGGATTTCATGACATGACTGATGGTGGTGAGTAGTTATGGGTCCGCCGAAATGCTGGACCGAAACTTCCCTGCAATGGCACTAAAACATAGTAAAGGAGTTCTAGTCATATTATGATTTATCCGTTCTATGGCTAAAAGTAGAGTCAGTTCCTGAGAATCCATGGCCATTTTAAAACGTTTAAACATTATAAAAGTTTAAAATTGTGTATATTAATTGCGCTTATAAAAGAAGCTAGCAACAGACGTTTGGCGCCATTCACAGTGTTTTATGTTTAATTCGAAAGGGTGCCACCATCACTCGTCATCTTGCTCATCGCTACTCATTTAAGTCTGTTTGCTTCAAACTAGGTAGATGATTAAGGGTTATGATCTATTACCATTCAGGTATTAAAATGTTATAATATGAAATGGTCTAAGGTGCTTATTTCAAAATTGGTACTACTAGTGTCAATATTTTTTTCTGATTGCTAATTATTTAAAGTGATACACAATTTTCTCCTCGCTTCAAACTTGGTAAAACGTCAAGATGACGAGTGGCAATTTAGACAAAAAAGGTGCTTTGTTGGACATGTCTTCATTTCAAAAGGTCATTAACATGTTATTCGTTCATTTATTCATTCATTCATTCATTCATTCATTCATTTACATTTTAAAATGTCAACTTTTTCTCTGCGTGATAGCACATGTCTGAGAGCAAGATACTTTATTTTACTTCCGAATACATATGTTTTCGTATGTATGAAATTTTGGAGGGTGTAATTAATTTAGGGTCACATACGACTACCAGGAACTCTGGTCTTCAGTATACAGACACTAATATTCTATAGAATTATTATGTAGTTTAATTCATTAAAAGGCTATATATTTACCACAGCCAGTACTGCAAATATGACAACCTTTGAAAGACCGGTCGTGGAACACTGGATGGGATGGAAGACCCCATCCACCGAGGACGTCCGATCGTTCGGTCTAAGCACCCCAAGCATGTGCTCTACGGACCGACAGCCTGCTTTTGTTTTCTTCTTTGTTTTTCCTGAAGCTACTTTTGTGTTACAGATAGCGAATCGCCGGAGATTGGAGGCCCAGTCCTTCGGGGCACTGAGTTTAGCCGCAATGCTAAGCTCAGCAAGTACGAAACTGTGATCAAGAAACTAGAAGCCATACACGGTGTGACGCCCAGTGACGAGTCAGACGAAACGCAAGCGGGTTATGAACGAGACACGGGTAACGTTAGATTGTATGGTCTTAAAACGTTTCTGAAAACATTTTCTGTTTATTTTCCATTTATTAATAAGCAAAGACAAAAGTTAAAAGTGTTTTGGAAATAACAAAAATATACTATTGTTGTGTGTCATTTAAAAAACACTCGGCTTAGAAATAAATCACGTGTAGTAAATGTCATAGTATGAAAAAAGGCATTCCCTGTGGGACCGACTCTATATTTCTCAACATACATATAATCCAAACATTATCATTACTTTACTTTAATGTCGTTTTTGTTCTTGTATTATGCTTGATACATGTTTCGATATAATCATTTATGTTTTGAAAGTTGTAGTAATAAAAGAGTTTCCAACTACAATTGTCGATGAAAATGTATCATGGAATATGTACCTAACACATTTTTTCGGTATTTCTGTATTTTTAACATAATTTATTCGGACAAAAATGCAGAACTGATATACAGGAAAAGTAGGCCCGCTCTTGGAATATCATGGCGGTACTGGCAGACGACAACTGAACACGTATCAATGTAATCAGTGGCGGATCCAGAAAATCCATTTGGGGGGGGGGGGGGCGTTGACATGAGGCGGAATGCCAAGGGAACTTTGGGGAAGGTTTGGAGGGGATGAAAACTAATATATAATAAAATTATAACTGTCGCAAAATTTAGGGGGGGAGCGGGCCCCTGGCCCCCCCCCCCCCCCCCCCAGCCCAGATCCGCCTCTGGTAATTATGTTTGTTGTTTGTCATACAGCTGCCTCATTATTCGTTCTACGTGGTATATAACGGTGTTTTTGTCTCCAGGTTTAGATATGTTAAAGAAACAAGATGGGCCGAACGTCGTGGAGCTGACCAGGCGAGCTAAATACTTAAAGGACAAACTCCACAAAGGTAAGTCAAATACGTTGCTTGGTTGTTGTTGGGTTTTTTTGTTTTTTGTTTTGTTTTTTGTTTGTTTGATTTTTTGTAGTGGTAGTGGATTATTGTCTTCTCGTAGGAATGAATGAATGAACGAATGAATGAATGAATGTTTAACGACACCCCAGCACGAAAAATGCATCGGGTGTCAGACTATGGTAAATTAAAAAACAACAACACATTTTTATGATCAACAGCAATATAAAAATTCAACAGTTAAATTAATACACAGTGTAAAGAACTGTGCAAAAATACAAATATCACAGTTAGACAATATTTAAAATTGACAATAAAAATCAATATCACGTAGAAACCGTAAAATACGTTATGGATGGGATCGAAAGGATTCCATCACATTTCGTGGTCCAAATATATCTTTTTTTCTTTCAGATGGTTACACTCCACCACAATGTGGCGTACCGTCAGAGTACACCGACAGTGCTCACAATGAGGTGGAGGATCCTCCTTCAAAATTAATGAATGGGTCAAGTATGTATGACCGATGCGAGCACGACACAAGACTATTTCATCCTTCCTGCATTGTCTATAGGAGGACTGCCACTCTCCCAAGACTGGCTTGATAACATGAAGCTTGTTCGCCACCGCACCGTCCCAATCGTGTTGCCTTTTCGTAGTATTCTTATTTCTGTACTAAAGGCTGCATGGGACAAACATGTGAAAGTAGGCTTGAACAGAAAAAGTTCCTGACCAGTGTTATAGCTAGGAATATAACAGGGCAGGACGCTCATTTCAGTGACTGTGGAACAACTGCGATATAGCTGAATACATTATTTCAGTAGCACGAATAGACGGACATGGAACCTTATTCACAAAGCTCGTTTAAGCTCTGTTAAGGCGTGATACCGATGTCGTGATGTATGTTTAAGACAGTAACCAGTGATACACTACTTTGTAAAGACACAGTTGGCTACATCCCTTGTAGTAGTGTTGGTATAAAAGTGCTGCTACTGGCAGTAGTTAGTTTAAATTTCCCTATTAGCTCAGTTGGTAGAGCGCTGGATTCTCGTACTGAGAGTCTGTAGTGCGAATATTTTTCATTCTGTTACATCGACCTCTGTGGTGTCGTGGTTAAGCCATCGGACATAAAGGTGGTAGGTACAGGGTTCGCAACCCGGTACCGGTTCCCTCCCAGAGCGAGTTTTAACGACTCAATAGGAAGGTGTAAGACCACTACACCCTCGTCTCACTCACTGATCACTAACAACTAACCCACTGTCCTGAACAGAAGGCCCAGAGAGCTGATGTGTGTGCCTAGGACAGCACGCTTCAAACTTAATTGGATATAAACAAGATAATGAGTTGAAATGAAATGAAATGTTGTGTTATATTCGGGGCCGACGTAGGAATTGGGTGTGTTCTTAATACAAGAATGCAATTATAATCCAGTCAGGACCCCTAACAGTTCAACTTCCCGTGTCAACGGAGAATGTTTTTGTACCAAATCTCGTTACACCTGTAATTGTCAGGCAGGTTACCAAGTAGACTGTCAGACAGGCATAGCAGCAAAACGCATTGCTTTTTAATCAATTAGCCTCTTTGGTTGGTTTTCGGGGGTGTTTTTATTTTTATTTATTTATTTATTTATTTTATTGGTATATTGTATACCTTCGTATTGAACATCTATGTTTATATAGGCTACCTGAAACTAATCCTATCATGAAGACAAACCATACCGTCTAACAAGCATGACAGGGCCGTTTCGTATAATGTGAGTGAGTGAGTAAGTGTTTTACACGTACGTATATACCACGAAGGTTTCACGCACGCCTGTCACGGGCTTAATCTCTGACTTTCGCCAGTGACTAAGTCCGGGCCAGGAGGGGGGGAGGGGTACGTTTGAGGTGGGCGGAATTTGGAATAAAAAATTTAGGGGTCGGTCAAAGACCTAAGTCCTAAAATCCTAATGACATTCGTATAACGTAGCCCAGTGTTAATGTGCCTACCGGATGCGCGGTCGGTTTAGGATCGATCCCCGTCGGTGAACTCATTGGTTTATGTCTCCTTCAAGCCAGTGTACCACCAAGTATCAATGACCGTGGTATGTGCCAACATGTCTGTGGGGTGATGCATATAAACGATCCCTTGCTACTAATGGAAAAATGTAGCGGGTTTCCTCTAAGACTATATGTCAAAACTACCAAATGTTCGACGTCCAATAGCCGATCATTGGCAAATTTCTAGGAATGCTCTAGATGAGTCGTTAAACAAAACAAACATGTTGTCTGTTTGGGAACATTCGCTTTATTGCTAATAATGTTTAAATGCTTGAATATTGTAAATACAAACCACTGTATAATATTTCAGACCTTAGGGATAATTATTACACGTTTTAAATTATTTACAATAAACAGTATGTTCTGGAAGGGTCAAAAAGGAAATCCGTACATGAAACGGCGTGACTCCAGATGATATCTATAACAGACGGTAATGTGGCAGTCATAAGGCATTGGGTTGGATCAGAATATAACCCAGTGGGTCTGTAAAGAGCTATTCCTTCAACATCAAAGTTCATTATTTTTTCAGCTATGAATTACTGTGCAAACAAACCGTGCAAGAATGGAGGAAAATGCATACCTGGAAAAACCGGTTACCGCTGTCAGTGCCCTACTGGTTATCAGGGAACCCACTGTGAAACACGTAATGCATTAACAATTTTAATAGGTGTTTTCTTTTGTTATATATATATGGATATATACTCTGTCAAAAAAGAAATGCATAGGTGATAGGGAAAGAAGAAAAGTGTTTGATTTTACAAAAAATATCCCGGTTTTTTGTACAATTTTGCTGAATTATCATGTTTGTTAATGTTCTTGGAATGGGACAGCACGTTGTGCGACAATTGCAGAAAATCGGTGTGAAATGGTCAGATTTTGGCGAATGCATGTGAAACTCGGGGAAAAGATTGGGGTAGTGATGAGTATTTAAAGCTGCAATGCTCGCAATGCTGCCTCATTTCCATTTCGACGCAGACGAGGTACAAGATGCCAAGACTAAGCCTTCCGAATCGTAACATTGCAACAATGTTAGGTGAATCACAGTCAGCAGTTGCACGCCACATGAACGTCCATCAGAGTAACATTTCACGTCTCTGGGACAGGTACCAGCAGTTTCAATCAGCTGCAGATCGGCCCAGAATTGAAAGACCTCGCATAAAAACTGCAGCACAAGATCGCTACATCCGGGTTCTGCACTTGCCACAGCAACGAACACTGCTGGACGCATACATGGTTTGAGAAGGGTGTCTGCACAAACCATTCAGAACCAACTTAGAGAAGCTGGTTTATGAGCTAGGAGACCGTATGTTGGCCCCGTCCTGCAACGTCAACATCGACATTTACGTGTTCTCAGGTGCAGGAATGTACAGGGGTGGAACGTGGCAAACAGGCGGCGAGTATGGTTCAGCGACAAGTCACGTTTCCTTCTACAGCGACGTGATGGACGACAACGTGTTTACAGACGCCGCAGTGAACGTTTTGCCAACAACTGTGTCGCCCAAGTTGACAGATTCGCGGGGGGGGGGGGGGGGGGGGGGAGTGTCATGATGTGGAGAGCCATCTCATACATACACCGGCAGAAGTGAATTTGTTTTCGTACAAGGCAACCTAACAGCTGTACGCTACCGGAATGAAATTCTTCGCCGTCACATGCTTCCCATTTTGAATTGACAGAGAGAACTCTTTCAGCAGGACAATGCCAGGCCGCATACGGCACGTGTAACAATGGATTTCCTACAGAATGAGAACATTAATGTGCTGCCATGGTCATCAAGCTCGCCAGATCTCAACCCCATTGAACATCATTGGACAGACGTGTACGCCAGCCTGACCCGCAGCCTCAGACACTTCCGCAACTGTCACATGCACTGCAGGAAGAATCGGCTAGGATTCCATGTGCCCGGATTCAGAGACAATTCAGTCTATGCCAGTACACAAAATACTGATTTCAGGGTCCTCGTGCGACGCTGTTTTGTGACAAAAACGCCTCCACTGCCGTCAGTCCATAGCAAGAACATTGTCACATACTCATGTCAAATGTTACTGTGAACCGATCATAAATAACGAAATTATGCCACTTTGTATTAAAGAGATAATTCCATGAATATTTCGCCTATGCGTTTCTTTTTTGACAGAGTATGTGTGTGTGTGTGTCTGTGTGTGTGTTGTGTGGTATGTGCATGTGTATGGTTGAGAGTACATCAACGACGATCGATCCTGCGACCGATAACATTTCATGCGAACTATATCACTGACTTGCACCCACATCCTGAGTAGTTTGGAGCTTTATAATGTGTATACTATTGACTATTTGAAAAAAGAAAAAGAAAAAGAAAAATGTTTCACTATCAGCTATAGGATACTGTGAAAACTGGGGAAGAATTGATTAAACTGTGGACTATTGTATAGTTAATCTCGTATATTTCACTTTTTGAATTCCGTGTTTCATCTGTAAAGTACAACTGCTCTGCTGACTTATTACACAACATTTGTATGTTGCCGCTAGTGACCCCTGCCAAAGTAACCCATGCAATCACGGGGACTGTGTTTCTACCAAATCTGGGTACAAGTGTAACTGCTTTATTGGCTATGAAGGTGACCGCTGTCAAACAGGTAATGACAATCCAGGGTGTATACTACCATATGAAATTCCCACAGACGACAACGGTAACATGTGGCTGAATTTCCAGCAGCGTATCAATCGACATAAACACCAAATCTATGAATACTGTCACCTCTCACCCTTAAAGTGAATCGGAACAATTGAGGGTGAAGCTGCTAATTTCAGTGATAACGGGTAGCGTCTATGACTACCTTTGTTCCGCACAACATTTTAGTACTCTTTTTTTCAGGTACCCCATACATTACCTCATGAGGTTACCCCATACATAGTGGTACTAGATGAAATAAAATTACATAAATGTTTTGCCCAGGTGAAACTATTTTTTCACAACCAACACACTCACATGTATCATCAATCACCGGACTTGTGGCTTTAACTTCTCTATGAAACGTTCCGTGCACCTCGAACTTTGACCCAGCCGGAAGTTATTTGGTTTAGTCCTACCTACAGGCACGCGTGCATACAGTGTACTTTTCCATCCATAGTCAGTGTATTTCTGTCTATAGTTGTATTCAGTTTCTTTACATATGTGTATATTGTTATTGAGCATATCCATGTGTGTGTGTGTGTGTGTGTGTACTTGCAATTTCTCCTTTTACGAAAATGCTGAACACATAATCTGATGATGGTTGCCGATGTAGATTGGCATTTTATTTTGGCTTTGGCTCCATTGCCTCATCCCCGAACTATGTGGTTGAAATGGTATGTTTTATTTAAAGAACTTCACACATGTACGTAAAATGACGTTATGTAGAGAAGTGATGTTAATATTTTACATTTTGATAGTTAAATGACTCGCGAACACATGGTCAACAGTAGATCTAATGATCTGCCTGTAACCACGTCCAATCAGCACGTGCCATTATTCAACTCTTTAGAAACTGAGTCGGTGCTATGACGTACGAGCTACCTTTACATCAAGTAAATAAAATCAACCAATTAGCTCCATTTTAAATGTTCATGAAACATTCTAAATTATGCGTCAAAATCACTGGCCTCTGTGGTGTCGTTGTTAAGCGATCGGACATCGACATCGAGTTGCAACGACTCAATGGGTAGGTGTAGGACCACTACACCCGCTTTTCTTTCACTAACCACTAACAAATATCAACTAACCCACTGTCCTGGACAGACAGCCCAGATAGCACAGGTACGTGTGTGCCCAGGACAGCGTGCTTGAACCTTAATTAGATATAAGTATGAACACAAGTTGAAATGAAATTACCTTCAAGAAATTACTGAACATTTTCCCTTTGGCATTAATCCTACGGGACATTTGCTAATTCGATAAAACCAAAACCAATTCTAGTCGGGCTGCTTGTGCTCCCTTGCACATGCCGGCGTGGATTATCCCCTCTTCCTAGATGGAGGAGCCAGCGAAAGTCGACACCTATGCCCATGACAGGCGTGTGCTACAAGAGCCTGTTCTAAATGACCGGACCGGGACTGCTATGACGTGATCAATACAGTACGGAAAGGTCCAGGATTATTACAGTTGTGAATATTTTAAACATTTTGATGATAAAAAATGTACAAAGATGATAGGGGCAATCCGTTATTTCATGAACGTCATTCAAACCACAATTATACCATATCTCGACTAGAGGATAATTCTGTAAAGCCTATATAAGCAGGCTTTATTATAAAATAAAACTTAATGATATAACTATTTCCTCCTTCTAGGTCAGGTATTCCGGAGATGCGTAGAAATACGTAATAAGTATCCACAAGCAGAGGATGGAGAATATTGGATGTACCCAGAGGCATTCCATGGCAAGAAAGTTCAAATCTACTGTCACTTCATGAAAACTAGACCCAGGGAGTATGTGACGCTGAGAGTCATCAATCGAGGCAACTCTCCAAGAATGAGTTTCAAGAACTGTAAGCTTCATATTATTCGACTGGAGGACGACAACTCACATAGGGGATCGATATTCTTTACGAAAATCGGCGTCTACATGGCGGTACATGGGCAGATTTATAATTAACTTGAATATAATATTGCCCACTTGAATAATATTTATATAAGTTCAGCCAGTTTACAAACTAACCGATATTAGACATGGACTATAACATAGACTTCAATGTCAGCATTCTATTTTTAGATTTTACATTTATTTTCATCATCATCATCATCTCATTATGATAATGATGATGAAAGATGATGATGATGATGATTATTATTATTATTTATAAATATACTCTTCAAAAAAAGAAACTTGACATTGGTAAAAATAAGGCTATAAAATTATTTTGACAGAATCAAAGACATCGTAAAGACAGTCAAGTTAGTGAGCGAATGGTGATGCAAAACACTAAAAACCCACGTTTGATTCGCATAAACGTAGCTATAGTCAACATTTGTACTGAAATGCAAAATTGCAACCCTTATAGAAGCACGTGCATCATGAAGTTCTGTAACTTTGCATACCGAACCCTCCGTTGGAGGGACTTAAAAGGCCACACCACCAGTGATTCAAACAGACCATATTGCGACAATGTAGTTAACGCAATAATGGCAAGATTGACATCAGCTCAACACAATAATGCTATTGGAAGCAGGGCCTGCTCAACAAGCTGTGGCAAGCCACTTTGGCGTCTCCAGACAGACTATCTCTGCTTTATAGGCAAGTTACAATACCACTCACGGTGTTAATGACAGGCCAATGTCAGGTCATCCCAGAGTAACCACCATCGCTCAAGATTGATATATCTGGGTGCGTCATCTTCGAAATTTAACCACAACAGCAACAACCACAGCGACACAAATCCCTGGACTACACAGAATTTCTGACCAGACAGTTCGTAATCAGCCGAAGGAGACAGGCATTTTAACTAGAAGACCAGTGCGACGTAACGTTTTCACCTCACGTTACTTAGTGAAGCGTCTGCAGTGGTGCCAGCTGAAGGTGAGATGGACATGTCTCAGGTGGAGGACTGTTTTGTTTTCAGATGAGTCTCGTTTTCTCCGAGCATACATTTACATGTGTTTCAAATCTATTCCATGAAGAAGATTGCATCATTACGAGAAATGGAGCGTTTTAATGAAGAAAGGAAATGAAATATGTGTATTTCTAACGATATTTGTTATACTATAAAGCTGTATCCTAACCACACGTGATCGATGTGATCGATTATTCTAGAAATCATTGATTTCAATCTGCGTATCCTATCCTCACACATACGTCGGGATAGTTAAATGTGTCGCGTCGCACGCGTCCGGTTAGAATACGGCAGTTGAAATCAATGATTTCTAAAATAATCGCTCGCGTCCGGTTAGGATATAGCTTAACCGGACAAGTGCGATGCGACATATTTATCTATCGCGTTGTACAGGTGCGGTTAGAATGCGGCAATAGAAACTAATGATTTGTAAAATAATCGCTCGGA